>NC_137883.1:5493011-5681093 GCF_963924005.1 Protomyctophum bolini | reverse complement strand
CCCCTGGGAAAATAATAATTCAAATGTATAATTTGTTGAAAGTGATTTTTCTTAGTTTAGCTAATGGGGATCCTTATAAACAATAAACAATGACCACATAGACCTGTGTATACACGGACAGTGCTGGTTGTAGGAGTGGTTGCACTCCTACAACCAATTCGTCTAATCCACAACAACAGCGTAAGAGAAGACAGTGAATTGAGAAAACAAAAGTCACGTGGAACAATACGTTTTAGTTTTTTGGACAAAGCCAGTTGACGAATGTATACTGTAATAAGGCAGGGATATAGTGCATGAGAGCAGCTCACAATGAAAGGACACACAAGAGATGAGGACATTTTCCATGCGTTTGTGGACCAAGACGGAATATCCACGGACGATGGACCGTTCACCCAGCCATTGTGGGCACTATATATATAGTGGGCAAGAGCTCTGTTTCCCCCCGTTTCTCAATGATACAATATTCACCAGCAAAGCACTTTGGAGAACAATATTGAATCGTAAAGTTTGTGTTCCATTTGCGCGGACGAAGTCTGTGTTTTCTCACATGAGGGCACGTTATGTTACACAGCATGTGTACGGTATACAAAAAAACGAGCGGGGGGAAGAGGACGGTAATCGATAAAAGGCCATTACGTGCGGCACCCATTTAGATGTCACGTTTCCAAAAATATATGAAATTGGCCGCAGATCCCCCCCCCCCCATCTGAAAATATGTTGTTCCAGGCACACCCCCCCCCCCCCCCCCCCCCCAGAAGCAAAGATTTGAGTTAAAAATGTTGGCTCTGAGAGGATATATTCAAATATATCTGCCACATTTTCACGATTTTTCAAAAAATAGCAGACATATACAAGCTCGAGCTTGTAAACGGACTTTATTAGACGGGCAGCTATACTGTATGTACACAATGATTTGTTTTGTTGTTTTTGTTCTTTTTTTGTCTTGTTCCTGTTAACTGTATTGTCCTGTCTGTCTTTGTTTTATGTTATGTTTGTTTGTTTTGTTTTCTTGTTGTGTTTTTGTTTTTTTTTCCTCCCTTCCGTTTGCTTTGTTGTATTATTTTACCTATATGAAAGCCATTTATTTGTTAGAAGGGTAGGCTGTTTCTTTTGCAAAAAGAAAAGCAGGCACTGTATTGATTTGTTATAATGACCCAAATAAATAAACTCTACTATGTGCAAACTCACACTTAAGGCCTCGATATACCAACTTGACTTGTTCCGATTGCTATACAGACCAACGTCATGGAGATCAGTCGGGGTCATGCGTTGGGTCTACAGGTGTTCCAACCCATTCTGACCTGAGATCAGATTCTATAAAAATGTCTTCTACATCCCGACAGTTTTCATTCTGACCTGAGATCAGATTAAAAAAAAGTCTTCTATGTCAGTCGCTATTTCGATTTTTCAAAAATAGCAGACCTACAAGCTCGTAGCGCGCCACTCGGTATGGCCGATCTACAAGCTCAAAATGCGTTGCGCTGCGACGCGTTTTGAGCTTGTAGATCAGCTATTTTTACTATATTCGAATTTAAATCTTTCATTTCTTTTTGCCATTTTTTGAATTGGAATCCTGAACATTTTTATGTAATTTCAAATGCCCATAATTTATACTTGTGTTGAGCAATGAGCTATACTAATTTAGACTTACAGACTTAATTTAGTAATTAAAGCATGTTTGCATGCATGAATTGTAAACAGCTGAAACCAATATTATATCAGTATTTTGACATTAACCTGAGGGCCACATTGAGTGAAGGAGGCCGCATGTGGCCCCCCCCCGGGCTGCCAGTTGCCCACCCCCTGGTGTACACTGTACCACAAAAAGAAACATTGCTGTCCAGAGGGCAAAAGGGCAGGTGCCCTAGCACCACCCAGTGTCCATCTGTGCACGCCACTGCCGCGTGCGCACACCACGACAGGCCAACAACAGCACACACACCAAGGCCCGCCCCCGCTCGATCATGATTGGCGGAAGGCCCCGGCCCCCCTCTCTCTATCCTGCATGCTTGGATGAAGGCTGAGCCAACCTATAGTCAAAAAATCACACACGTGTGAACTGAGTGGTGCAATTTCCCCCCCCCCCCCCCCCCCACTCTCTCTCTCTCTCTCTCTCTCATTAGACACACAGCACTACCCCTCTCTCTGTTTCTGGCGCCCCCTACTGGTATAAATAAAGTAACATACTCGTGCTCATAGACACACACAGGTACACATGCACAGGTACACAGGTACACGGACATTGCTGGTTGTAGGAGTGGTTGCACCACTCAAAAAACGAAACCTATGGTTTTTTATTTTGTGTGTCCCTCTTTCACACATACGCACAGGCACACGATATTTCGCTCTCTCTCCGTGCATCAAACTACGCCCACTCCCCCCCCCCCCCCCCCCCCCCCCCCGCTGACCCTCAGCCCCCCCAAAACCCTCTCTCGTTGACTTTGATGTGTTTCCGCTGCAGAGAATCAGGTGATCATCAACCCCCACACACACACACACACACACACACACACACACACAGGCCTCATACCACCGACATCGGTGCACACACATAGTATACAAACAAATAGTATTGCTTCGGCCACAGGCGCTTATCGACAGCATGCGCGCGAGCGCGCACACAATCACACAATCACACAATCACACAATCACACATGCACGCACGCGTATGTAACCAGCACATACAGTATATATACAGTATAGACTGCATCATGCACCTCTCCTACACGAACACTGTGTATACATAACCTCCTACTCCTGGCATCCCAGATATACAGTACATAACTTATGATGCAAATGTTATAGTGAAGCGCATAGAGCCCATTGTTGGAACAAGTCCATATGATAATACACTATACACACACACACACATCACCCACTCACAAACCTCGAGATGATTTATACGAGCCGATTGTGTGTGTGTGTGTGTGTGTGTGTATACTGACAATCATCAGCACACGATATAATAATGCATTTCCTTATGCCTGGGGTGAACTTTGAAACTTTCTTAACTTTGTGTAGAAAACGAAATGATTTTTTTTTTTTTTTTTTTTTTTTGGACCAACGTTTCGAACAATTAAAATACCTTCTTCTTCTGGGTATTAACTTCTTGAACTCAAATCATCTCGAAAGCACTGCTGTATAGAACAGTCGGAGAAATCAGGAAAGCGAGCGCGCGCACGCACGCACGCACGCACACACACAGACACACAACTTTATACACGCAGAGACACAGAAAGATAGATTATTATCGACCGATCTATCGTTGAAGCGGAGATGCATACCACCACCGCAACGCCCGATCCATACTTTGTTTTGCACGACACTTGTTGTTGCAACCGAGTGAAAATCAGGCACGCTGTATAAGTGTGAGTCCGCGCACACAACAGCTGCGGCAGACCGGCGGGACTAATCGGCTGTGTAGCCTCCCGTTGTTATCTCTGGATGTTATTGCCATATAAGGAACATGTCCCACAGAGACACGAGACTATGCCTTCCACGCTCTCACCTCACATTGATCCCCCCCCCCCCCCTTTTGTAACTCTGTAACAGAAACAATTGTTTAAACCATTCTGAACGGGAACCCATTTCGGTGTCGGCATCATGCTATGCTTTAGCTATTGAAAAATAGCAGATCTACAAGCTCATAGCGCGCCACCGAGTGGCGCGCTACGAGCTTGTAGGTCTGCTATTTTTGAAAAATCGAAGAACGACTGACATTTTTAGAATCTGATCTCAGGTCAGAATGGGTTCATCAGACCAGTGTGTTGTCCAGTGGAAACCTCGTATGAATCTGATCTCAGGTCAGAATGGGTTAACTTGGTTTATGGCTCTGCCTGTAGCGCCGCATCCATGCCTGATAAATTGCTCTTAGGAGTCCATATATTGTCGAGTCTATACATGCGTGTGCGTTGTGTGTGTGTGTGTGTGTGCGTGTGTGTTGGGACTTGGGAGGGTATATCTGACATCTGAAATAAAGCCCCTTTTGGTGTTTTAAGCGTCGTTATACTTTGGCTATTGAAAAATAGCAGATCTACAAGCTCATAGCGCGCCACCGAGTGGGGCGCTATACGAGCTTGTATATACAGTAGGTCTGCTGTTTTTGAAAAATCGTGAAAATGTGCCTCAAATCTTTGCATAATTATGTATTCTTTCAGAGTGAACGTTTTTAACGCAAATCTTTGCTTCTGGGGGGGGGGGGGGGGGGGGGGGGGGGTCCCTGGAACATTATTTTCAGATGGGGGGGGTCGGCGACCAAATACATATCGTTTTTGGGATCCTTGACATTAAATATTGAGAACCGATATAGAAACATGAGTTTTATCAGATTATTTCGTCCTAAAGTCCCCGACCCAGAACACTATGCTCAACACTGGGCGTTCATTATTCACTCACCAGACACACAGTCTCGGACCCACCGAGAACCGCGCCAACTCGGCATTGCACTTATTCACTAACCCATTCTGACCCGAGATCAGATTCTAAAAAAATGTCTTCTTCATCCTGACAGCTTTCCATTCTGACCTTCATATTGCCGCTGCAGGAGTGTGCAAGCTATATACATTCAGTTTCATATCAATTATCAACGAAACGTCGTCGTTGTCCCATACTGTATACGTATAGTATACAATCTCCACATGCGACTCAAACACACGCTACATACACAGAACATTCCACACATCACACACGCCTATAGCGGGGAGATGAGATGAGAATTCCGCAAGGGGCAGGTTGCATCGACATCTCTAGAGAAATTGCGTATGTTTTTTGTTTTTTTTAAATGGAACAACGATACAACAGAACAGACAAGGACGGGAGGAAGGCTTATCCTCCTCCGCATATACTATCTCTTTATGGTTATGTAGTACGGTACAGGTACGGTACAGTACAGTACAGTACAGCAAGCCAAGTCATTTGCCACGTTATATCCACAGCGATGTGTAGGAGCCGGAGCATATGGCACTGATAAAGAGAATGACAAGAGAGCCGACCGAAGAGGAGGAAAAAAAGCTTTTCTGTCTGCATAAGTAAAGGAGATGTCAGTCATTTTAGGTATCTCTCTCTCTCTCTCCCTCCTCTCTCTCTCTCTCATTACCAGTTTCCAGGGAAGAGTTCATTGCGAGAGATGAAGGTGCAGGAAATGTAAATGTTTGATTAAACACACATAACGGCGCGGAACAATAATCGGGAAGAAAGGCTGGGGTTGAAACATTATTAGCTTATTCATGAGGATAAAATAAAACTGCATAATAAACGTCATTGCCTAGCATGATTTAAAGCAATTGACAAAACATCTAAGATAGCAGTTTTTACCCCCCCCCCCCCCCCCCCCCCCCCGGGTATTAGCAAATAAAGATTTCTCTTTGGGGGGCATTTTGCCATGAACAGAAGTAATAAATACCAGTATTGATTATTTAATCAGGAAAAGCAAGTGATTTATGCCCTCCTCATTAATTGGATATTGATTGATTACATAACTTGTTGGCGTGACAATCGTTTGGCCCTTTGCTATTGTGTATTTGTTATAATGCTCGTCACCGTGTATATATACTCGCAATACTTTTAGTGGGGTTCAATATTAAAGGCATCGTTTGTTTTGCCTCCTCCTTACTCTCTCGCAAGATTATAGCTAAGGGAGCAAAAATGCCAACATCAATACTGTAACAGTAGTATGGTCACTAAACTGCCTCCCCCTGGCCAGCCGGTGGCGCCTGATGGGAGGGGAAAGGAACTGGTTGGAATAACGTGTTCCTTCCACGCGCTATACGTCCAACCAGGGAAACTTCCCCCTGTCAGGTGTAAAAAGGAGCAACTTGGACACTCAGGCATGAAGGAAGCATGAGTTCAAGTCCCTTGCTCTCCCCTTGTACCCCATATATGGGGGACTAGGTTGGCGGAGGGTGTGTAGAGCTGCAGGATCACATTAGATGATTGACACAAAATGTAAGATTAATACTGTAACACGGCTGTCTGTGACAAAGCCCCAGAACATGGCTATTTTGTAGGACATTAACTCAGCTCCGACGTGCTTAACCGATTCCGTACATATAGGACGTTGCCACACGCCATAGGGGTCCCAACCGACGCGTACATATATAGGACGTCCTAGCGCATCCTCGATGATACCGGGCGAGATAAGAATATTCTGAATTTTCCCCTTTTTTTTTGTTGTTGTCAGTTCGGCTGCCGTATGCTATACGCTCTGCACTGAAATGTGCTTACCGTTGACGTAGCTGTCAGCGTAGGGAAAAGAACGACTCTTCTCTCCTAATCCAGGGCGCTCTCCGTGGTTATGAACGAACGGATCGATGTGCTGGCGCTTCATCTCTGCTCCTCTCATCCGTCTCTCTCTCCCCCGCAAAAAAATACGCTTTTTGGATCATATATTATCGTATAAATTAAAACGATCGCAATGTAAAGTAAACTTTTTTTTTTTTTTTGTGGATTGTTTCCGGGTCAATGGTTTCAGAGTAAAAGCGCCCCGAGACAACTTCTGGCTATATACCCCAGAGCTCCTATTTTGAAGAACTTCCGGCACCGATTGTGTTTAGGGGCCTGCCGTGGTGGCGGGGGCCATATATGTTTAACCCATTCTGACCTGAGATCAGATTCTAAAAAAATGTCTTCTATGTCAGTCGCTCTTCGATTTTTCAAAAGTAGCAGACCTACAAGCTCGTAGCGCGCCACTCGGTGGCGCGCTACGAGCTTGTAGATCTGCTAAGAAGGAGAGAGAGAACGCTAAGCCATGCACAGAAAGGACCAACACTTTAGACATTAGAGAAAAGACGGGCTTATCTTAAGTAAAAATGTGACTACACATAGCAGAGAGGCTTGCGACTAGAATTACGCACGCACGCACGCACGCACGCAGGCAGGCACGCACACGCACACAGGCGCTGCACGCACACGCGTGCACGCGTGCGATATAGCGGAAAGAGCTCGACAAATTAGATGACGGCATAATATATCCACAAGAGGACTGAATTAAACTACGGGGGCCATTAGCGCCGTACGGATACGCACGCAGATGTCGAGGATACTTAGCATGCCACTGGATATATAGACTCCAGTGCAGCAACAGGCCCCTATTATAATACAGCGCTCTCTCTCCTGCCAAGCCATTTCCGTAACACTGTTCCACTAGGATGACTGATGGTCACTATAGCAATGTTAAAGCCATAGCTACGGCTATGATGATGAGGATGACGCGACGATAACAATCTGTGTGTAAATGACAGATATGCAGGCTCCTGACCTTTGAACCTTTGTCTCTTCATCCGCACATATATATATATGACCATGCAGGGACGTGCAGAGAGTGTTAGAGAGAGGCAGCGCCGCGTTGAGAGGTTGTAGATCTGCTATTTTCGGGGGTACACATACCCGGCAGTCTTTATTAACTTAAAGGACCTGTAACATAAAATTCAACTTTTTCCAATTTCTTTTGTGTTTTTGGGGCTCCCATGTGTGTTTTCTATCCCCACAAATAACCAATTTTGAACAATCAGGCCTTCATGTCATATGGGTGTTTTAATGGAAATTGCTCTCAGAAACAGCTCGACTGATTTTGGCCTCATCGTGATGTCATCAATGTCACCCTACTTTGTATAATTCCTCCTTTTCTTCAGTCTTTAGTTCCAAATTTGCATTTCCACTTTGTTTACAATGTCCACCATTGTTGATTTTCCAAGCTGGCATGGAATGGAAACAAGCCTGGTTTTATCTAGCATGAGTATTATAATGACTCAAATATTAAATAATCTGCATATCAGCACTCCCACCACCTCAGGACATTGTGGTACTGCAGCTAAAACTGCTTTCAAAGTCCAGAAATAATTGACAAGGCTGGTTATATCAGAGTGGTGATTGAGGCTCAAACCATTAGAAATAACTTTGAGGGACATAGACAATATGATTATTAAATATTAAAAGCAGTTTTAAAATGCATGTTATTTGTGCTTTAAAGGACCACTTCACCACTTTTCAACCTATCTTCATATAATAGGTCATCACTAATAATCATGAAAAAAATGGCACGATTTTTTTCCTACTCAGTCTGTGTCTCATATAGGACGGCTGTGGGCAGTTTAGAAACAGTCTTCCAGTGACATCATCATTAGGCAGATTTTTTTTTTTTAAACAATATTTTTTTACAAAAATGTTTAGATTTTCATTATCGTGAGAACGATATGGCTTCCATGTTCGCATTGCAACTTTTCAGGACTAGAAAGCCTGCCAGTTTTTCTTAGCTTGTATTCCCCATCGATGATGTCACTGGAAGACGGTTTCTGAACTGCCCCACAGCCCTCCTATGAGACACAGACAGATTTTTTTGTTTTCATGATAATTAGTGAGGACCTATTATATGAAGATAGGTTGAAAAGTGGTGAAGTGGTCCTTTAACTATAGTGGAGATGCTGTGTATATACACTGTATGACATGGATTTAGAAAAAACAAAGTTGTTCTACAGTAGGCCTATATACGCAAAACGCTGCGTTCAAGTTCAGGAGACTATATATATATATATATATATATATATATAAGGAAAAAGGCAATTCTCCTAAACATGCCTTATTCCAGCATGGAAAAAAGAGTGTCATAAAAATGTCTTCTACATCCTGACAGTTTTCAATTCTGACCTGAGATCAGATTCTAAAAATGTCTTGTACGTCAGTCGCTCTTCGATTTTTCAAAAATAGCAGACCTACAAGCTCGTAGCGCGCCACCGAGTGGCGCGCTACGAGCTTGTAGGTCTGCTATTTTTCAATAGCTAAAGCATAACGTAATGCAAACACCAAAATGGGTTCCCGCACAAAATGGGTTATTGCCTAAGGCTATACATACATGCACACTACTCCAGCCTTTTCAAACGGTATATATGCTATACAACAGTGGTTCCCAAAGTGGGGTCCGGGGACCCCCAGGGGTCCTTGATGGAGTACCAGGGGGGGGGGGACCCGAGCTAAATGATATAGGTTGGAACCAAATCTGGACCATTATTATGCATGGGCCTGTTAACTCTGAGAGTGTACAAATGGAACCATTTTGTATACACTCTGAGTTAAATGAACATTGATTTCATACAATATAAATTGGGGGTCCCCCCCCAGAGGTATAAAACGCCATTAAATGGGGGGTCCGTATAGCCTATAATGCATATTAAACTGAGGGTCTTTATGAAATTAAAATGGTTGAGAATCACTGCTAGAGCCGTAGAAATGTTCTCTTTATACGAACCACAGAGTGGAAAGGTAACTATATTCGCCATCGCTTCACTTAACCCATTCTGACCGGGATCCCATTTTGGTGTTTAGCATCATGTCATGCTTTAGCTATTGAAAATTAGCAGATCTACAAGCTCATAGCGCGCCACCGAGTGGCGCGCTACGAGCTTGTAGGTCTGCTATCTTTGAAAAATCGAAAGAACGACTGACATTTTTTAGAATCTGATCTCGGGTCAGAATGGGTTCATCAGACATGTGTGTGTCCAATGGAAACCTCGTATAGAATCTGATCTCAGGTCAGAATGGGTTAAAAGGTCGGCTCTATAATGCATTACATTCGCATTTATAATGCATCGTGTGCTTATTCTGTAAGCAGTAAATATGTTTTCAATGTAACGAGTCCCGGGATGCAGGGACGGTCTATTAGATGATTCCCAGGGACTTTTTATGAGTCCCACTTCAACCACGTTATAGGAGTCATATTTTGCCATTTTTTACAACTTGCAGCATTTGACTCCCGTTTCATTTTATATGGTTATAATGTGGTTATATTCATGTAGAAAACTAAAGCTAGCAAAAAAAAAACAAACAAAAAAAACAGTACAGTAGTGCATCTCGTGGATGCAGAGGTCGTTATTTTATCGCGTCCCTTAACTATAAACTGCGGTTTGGGATGCAAAATGCAGCCTATTTTAATCTCTCTGTAAGTCTAAAACTATAAATGTGTATACTCATGCGTAACAACTTATAACAATGTTTATAATGTGTTAAAAGTGCTGGTCATATAATGCATTATGAGCTCAGTTGAACAGCACATTATAACTACTTTAACTTAGCTATAACAGTTATATGTGTGTCTTTGTTATACGTTGTTATGCATAATGAGTGTTATGAAGCATTATACAGCAAGTGCATTATAATGTACTGTGCTATCATTTAGGATGCATTATAAATGTGATATCAGAAGTTATTTGAAGGTACAGGCATTGTGCCTGTCCATTCCATTGTGCATCGTTGTCAAATGACTCAAACATGATCTGCGCTTTCAGGTGTGTAAAAGGGATGGGGAGTTTTGTTTCCAAATGAAAACATGCATTATATTACAGTACAGTATATTATGTCTGTCATTATCCGCCAAAAGCATAGTGCGAAGACAAGTCAGGGAACGCACACATTCGGTGCAATTAACCCCCTAATTATTCTATATACAAAAGGCTCACCCGTGTGTGGCAATAAAGCTATATATAACGCAAGGCACGGCGATAATGGCCCTGATTAGAATGTTGTGGGACTGTATACGAACGCAGCGCTGATGTTAGCGACTTTCAGAGGCTACATGAATAACATCATAACGATGGCGCTTGGAACACACACACCACGGGGCCCATGCACGCTGCCTCCTATAATGAGAGAACAGAGAGAGGCACAATGAGGGAAGTGCAGAGATCAAAAAGCTCACGGGAGGACGCAATGGGAAGCATGAAGCGGCGTGTTCTTCACTTCGCGCGTGCTTCTCTTTCGAGTCTCTTTTTCTGGGTTATTTCCAGTGTGTTGGGAAATATTTGATCCGCTATATAACATCGGAGAGGGAAATACTTTGTGCCACTGAGATACTAATACAAATCACATATATATATATATATATATATATATATATATATATATATAACCATTTAACCCATTTTGGGGCGGGAACCCCTATTCTTTTTAACCGTGAAAATGTGGTGCAAAATTTCAAATATATATTCTTTCAGAGCTAACATTCTTATAACTCAAATCTTTGCTTCTGGGGGGGGGGGGGGGGGGTCCCTGCATGGAACAACATATTACGACTGACATACAGTAGAAACATGGGTTTTTCAGAAAACCGTCTAAATGGTTTAAGCCATATATACTTTGTCTAAGTCTACTTTTACTTTTGTACAGTAAATGCCAATACTTTTATACTTTCACTAAAGTTATTTTTTTTTAATTGTTTTTATATTGTGGTATTACTTAGTAGCGTATACTTCTTTCACCATTGGATGGTAAAACCGCAAGGTTGCCTGCAGTTCGAACCCTGTGGTCTCCCCCAGAGGGTTAGTGTCGAAGTGTCCTTGAGCAAGACTCTGAACCCCCAATTGCTCCCGATGTGCTGGTTGGTGCCTTGCATGGTTTCCGCTGCCATCGGTGTGTGAATGTGTGTGAATGGGTGAATGTAATGCACAATCTATGTAAAAGCGCCTTGGATGAAGGTGCTATATAAATGCACCTTTTTACCATAATTGGTGTTTTATGCTGTGATTTTACTTTAGATTCCTAAACTCTTTCCACTCCCTTTGTCTAAAATCAGATCAGTCTCCACTTCAGACAGCCTACAATACCGTAGAACCGTAGATGAACAAGTTAAGAAATGCTTAATGATGCAACGCGCCGTGAGCAATGTAGATCTGCCGTTTTCAGCGCGTGAGACGGTCATACCACGGGACAGTGTTGATTTCGTCGACTAAAACAAAGACGAAAAATGTTCGTAGACTATATACCTTTTTCCGCTGATGACAACTACATGGAAACTAAATGAAAACTATAAGCTGTGATGACTAAAACTAAGACTAAATAAACTGACAATTTCGTCAACAAATAAAAACTAGACTAAAATGTTAGGAAGGGGACTGGACAAGAGATCCAGTATATAAGTCATTTGCTTCTACGGGCCCGTCGGCATGGAACAAGCTCCCACTGTACCTTCGTCAGGCAGCCTCTGTAGACATTTTTAAAGCTCAGCTCAAGACCCACTTCTACAACATTGCTTTTAATTGATCTTTTTTTTTGTTTTGTTATTCATGTCCTCACTGTATTGCATTACTGCTTGTTTTTTAATGTCGTTGCCTTGCTTTTCTTTTATTCTCCATTGCTCTGTAAAGCACTTTGAGCTGCATTTCATGTCATGAAAGGTGCTATACCAATAAAGTTTTATTATTATTATTATGTTACACTCTGAAAATAGCTCACAACACGTGTAGAGTGTGAAATCAGTCATCGAGGCCCGCCAAAACACATTTTAGTCGACTAAGTCACCTGTAGATTTAGTCAACTAAAATATTATGACATTTAGTCGACTAAAACTAGACTAAACACTACAACATTCCAGGTGACTGAAACTAAATGAAAACTATATTCAAGAGACTATGACTGCTGCCAAAAACAACGGAATCCCCCTTATTTCCGGCTTGACTGATGACACACATGCCACTACTATATAACAACCGCAATGCAATCATACAGTCAGACAAGCTACAAGGACGTTTGGGAGCTGTCGCGTATAGCAGACAGTGCAAGGTGAACACAACGGGTGATAAATCCAACGGCATAACATCGTTCCCTTCACAAAGTCAACTATGTGCCCAGCTGGTGTCTGTTTTATGGCAATGAGAGATGAGATGTTCGAGCTGTAAGACAGGAGGCTATATATCTAAAAAGGAGAAAAAGAAAAAAAAATCAATATAGTTGCAATCAGACTTTTTGGCTTCTTTGCTTCGGCCCTATATAGCTCTATCCAAAAGAGAAGGAGGGAAAGCAGTGGAAACTGTATATAATTCCAATCTGAAGATTATTCACGTGAATTTATTATGAAAGGTCAATAAAACGTTAACGGGTACTTTTGGTGATTGTGCCTTTTGGCCCCTGGCACGATCGGTCGTCGTGTGCCAAGGTTAAATCCTATATGCCTAAACTGCTCTGGAGGAGTTAAAACTAACATTTAGCAAGAGGGAGCAAAGAGGTAAGGGCCGATTCATACTCCTATATTTTACCGCTGTAGTGCCGAAATGATTTCGGCTCGTCAGACATTTTCAGTAGCGCCGAAGAGCCGACTTTAGGACGGTACTTCCCCCCCCCCCCCCCCCATTTTCCTCATAGACTTTTCAGAAAGTATTTATGTAAAGACGTTTACGCGCCGCGGACAAAGCCAACTCTTGTCGTGACAAATCATGATGACCACAAACACAATGTTTCGGGCCAAACGAATAATTAGAAAGTATAGAGAAAAAAAAAAAACGGCAGGTTAACAACACTTTTTTGTTGTCGTTTTTCCTTCTTTGCAATTGTTTGTTTGGTCCAACATATTGTGTTTGTCCCCAATGCATTTGGGGAGAAATGCAATTGGTATTCATTTCCTGGGCCTGGCGTCGTCATGAAAGGGGGCGGGACTGTGACGCTCTATGCTGTATGTCTAACTGGATCATATAGCCATCAGCTGGGTGAAGTTGAATCTGAGTTCCCCCTCTGGAGTAACAAAGGTCTTTCTCTCTCTCTCTCCCTCTCACTCCCCCGGGGCGTCATCTTGGTGCTTAATGGTCAGGGTAGCTTTCGCACCACTTGGACTATCCTGAACATTGAAAAGTGACACTTAAAGGAAACCCATGCAGTGTATCTAAATGCATCTCTTTACTCTCTTAATTCGTGCCTCTCTCTCTCTCTCTCTCTCTCTCATGTATAACGACGCCTGAATCATTTGTGTGTGTGTGTGCGAGCGTGCGCTCGTGCATGCTTTTTGTGAAGCCATCACAGAAAGACAAGGGAACATGGCATATGATATGGCATACTATACACAAAGCACTAGTCCGTGTTACAAAGTTCCAGTGGGTTTTGGTGCTTTTCCTCCTGTAAGTTCCCCTGCCAAATTGGACATTCACAGTCAGAAACAACCACTTCTATTCTAGCTTGATTGCACATTGTTTGTAGTTTGCCAAAGGGGGGGAAACGACTTCCCATTCCATTCCAAATTCTGGAATAATATGTGTCCCCATATCGCTGAAATTAAACTAAGGTGCAGACGATTAGAAATCAGCAGAGAGTGATCGACGTTTGCGCTATACTTTATGCCGAATAGAGCGTCGCAGTCCCCCCCGTCCCCCCCCCCCCCCCCGTCCCCCCCCCCCCCCCCCCCCCTCGAGAGAGACCCGGAAAAGAAATCGCCGTTCATTTTCCGCATAGGCATTTCTTAAAGTATTTATTTAAAGACGGTTAACGCCGCGGACAAAGCCAACTCGGACCGTGGCAAATCATGACAATGAACACAATATTTTGGGGCCGATCAAATCATTATAGAAAGAAGAAAATAAAGGCAGGAGACAACACTATTTGTTTTGTTTTTCTTCTTATGAATTATTTGATCGGCCCCTAAAACATTGTGTTCATTGTCATGATTTGTCACGATCCGAGTTGGCTTTGTCCGCGGCGTATAAACCGTCTTTAAATAAATACTTTAAGAAATGCCTATGGGAGAAATGCGTTGCGATTCATCTCCTGGGCCACTCGTCGTTCTGAAAGGGGGAGGGACTGCGACGCTCTGTTGAAGTGGACTCGGTCCCAGACTTTTCTTCTCTCCCTGGAAATAAAAAAACGACTGGGTTTCCGAAGCTATAGGCTTTTTTTGGTTTGTGAGTGCTCAGGAAAACCTCGACATAAAAGGCCTCGGCATGGCTCAGTTCAGTCCAAAGATCTGAGATACACAGTACACCAGATAGGAGTCAGACCTGGCATCATGGCCTACAGTATAGTCCTGACTGGAATCATAGAAGTGCAATATAATCTGTGATCCGTTTTTTTAATATTCATGTCGAATAGCATTCACATCCTGCCTTGACGTACAGGGGCACTCAAGGAGCTTTTTCTTCCTGAATTACTTTTGTTGACAAGTAAAAGATAAGAGCCGCATGCCCTTCAGTCTTCGCTGTGAAATTCCACATTATTTATGGGAGATAAAGAGTATAATCAGAAATAGAGCTATACTATAAGCACTGGTGGGTCAAGAGAGGAATTTTAAGAGCGTCTCGCCGTTTGCAATATAGTTCTATCAGTGTTAGTGAGGGCTATGCTCACAATGCAGAGCAGCTTTGGGACCTTATCTTTCATTGTGAAAGAACACAATAGTACGTGCCTATGACACACAGACATGAGGGAGGGAGGGGGGGAGGGAGAGGGAGAGGGAGAGGGAGAGAGAGAGAGAGAGAGAGAGAGAGAGTGTGCCAACACTTGTGAACCTATACCCCTGTGCCTCTGTATACAATGCTTGGGTTCTAGTGTCAAAGCAGAATGGTTGAGTCTGGCAGGATCGTGGGTTTTATAATGTGATCATAAACAGAGAGTTTGTAGGAGAAGGAATAAACATTATTTAACACCCGGCCCACTCAAAGACACGTTTTCTGCCGAACATATATAGACAGACAGACAACACATACTCCCATATGTTAACCCTGAGATGCAGCCAGAGTCCAACAGGCCAACACACACACACACACACACACACACACACACACACACACACACACACACACACACACACACACACACACACACACACACACACACACACACACACACACACACACACACACACACACACACACACACACACACACACACACACACACACACACACACACACACACACACACTTGTTGTACAGTGTATCTCTTCCAAATGCATATTAATAATGTTCTTTTGTCAATGTGTAAGGGCAAATGATTCAAGACGGGGTTTTGTTGAACAGATATAAGTTGCAGCAAAGGACTGTTAAGACCACATTACTGCATATTATGGCTAACGGTGTTCTCTCAGCTGGAACAAACCCATCGAATCTCACTCTGTGGCCCCTTTTCCACCGGTTGGAACCGGTTCAGTTCTTTGTGGTTCTTAGTCCACGAGCCAGAGCTCCAAAATGTGAACGTTAATTATGAATCGAGTGGGCAAAACTATTAACCTGACGCTGCCAGATCCAAAAAGCTTGCTACACAAATTTGTTTCACAGCTTATTTGGATCTGGGATCGCGGAAGCAAATTCGATGACGGGGCTGTTCCTTTTTTTCAAGATACATGGTAGATGATTGGATGGGAGCGTCTGTCTATCACCGTGTGGGCGTGCAAACACAACCAATCATATCGACGTGTCTATATACCGTCACATCCGCATCCCGCCTTTAGCTCACACTGATTGGTTCGGTACGAAGCAGATCTGACTCAGGGCTCAACTCCGTCAGAGCTCCCAGATGAGTGTTGTGTTGGGAAATATGTTTCCGCAATACCGCCCTCATCTGGCAGCGTCAGGTTACAAAACTATACCTACATTAAATTGTTATCACCGTGAAACTTCCCCAGTTGATTATTTACACAAAAGACTAATGATTCATTGTTTTACAAATCTTAAAACATCTTAAACAAATACGCAAATATATACGAAAAAGCTACTACTGTGTGGAAGGGTTATCGTTATGTTAATTTACTTATATTGATCCTATAAACAATTCAATATAGGTATGGTTTTGCCCACTCAAGTCATAATTAACGGTCCAATTTTGGAGGTCTGGCTCATGGACTAAAAAACTGGTTCTGAACCGGTTCCCGACCAAACGGTGTTAAATGTGTGTCTCTCTGTGTGTGTGTGTGTGTGTGTGTGTGTGCTGCTATCATGGTGCAACGTATGACTGTGTGATGCAACACAGGAACACCATACTGAGCATCTGGTGTGTCTATAGTACATAAGCTCTGTTGAAATCGCCGGAATGTTGCTGAGACTTTCATTTCATGTAATGGGGAAAGTGCTAATTCATCAAAATTCATGTTTGTTTTTGGAGGGGGGTGGGGGGACGGGGACGGTGCAATAAAGCAAAGTTTTGGCTTCCAATTAGGGCGTGAAATGTTACTGCGTCTTGTAAATGCTGTGTGACATCCTTAAAGAGACTGCTTTGTGAGGCGCTGATAAATTAGTCAACAGCATTTAGAGTATGCACGTTTAACCCTCTAGCACCCAGAGTTGCTTTTTAGCTACAATTTTATTTTAATTAATTACTAAATTATTATAGTTTTTTTCTGTTCTTTTTTCACCTAAATGTCATCAGTGATGTTCATTGCAATGCCAATTCAATGCCATTAGTCATGATATTTGCATATAAATACCCCCCACAGAGGCTGAAATTCACACAAATAAAAAATGTTTGGACTGGAAATAATTGTAATATATGTTTTTTTGTGATCATTAGAATGTCTAGAACATGTTTTATTCATTATTGTGAAAGATATCCCCCAAATGTAAATTATTAATTTATTATATTATTATATAATTATTATATAATTATTATACATTTTTCATCAAACTTTATTTTTTTATTTTTTTTAACATCTTTTTTAGTGTCAGTGCTAGTAGTACAAAGTAGTAGTAAGGTTGAAATCTATTTTTTGCAAGTAGAAATTAATGCGGGTGTTAGAGGGTTAAGCTTGTTTTTGTCGTTCTCCTTAAAAAGGGCACTTCCAGTTTTTTAAACCTTCAAAAAAAAAAGATCAAGAACAAGCATATACTAGCCCATTTAGACCGTAAGCAGATTTAAAAAAAAAAAAGGCTTCTAAAAAAATAACAGGTTTCTGAAAAATGTTTCTATGTCAGTGGTGCTCAACCTTTTGGCCGCGGACCCCCCATCTTAGAATATGTTGTTCCAGGGACCCCCGCACCCCCAGAAACAAAGATTTGAGTTAAAAAAAAGTTTGCTCTGCACGAATATATATTCAATGATTTGCGCCACATTTTTTCAAGATTTTTCAAAAATAGTATAAACGTAATGCCTAAAACACCAAAAGGGGTTCCCGTCCTGAATGGGCTAGTTGGTGTTATTATGGCCTGTTCTCTCGTAATGTTGGCACAGCATCTTCAAATTGAACTTTATACGTCATTGCCCTCGCTGTCCTTCATGACGTTAAGCGCAATTTAATGTAAATGCAAATGTTGTCTTCTTGGGATACATGATTTTGGTATTGCTAAAATGCTTCCCCCCCCCCCCCCCCCCCCCCCCCCGACTGCGTTAGTATGGTTATAAATAGCAATAAATATACAATACAGTAAGCTACACCTCCACAGTCTTTGACTCAGCCACACCATCAATCAGCCTAAAAATATTTAATCATTCTCTGTGCATTTTATGCGGGAGGTTATTCTTTAAAGATCCATCATTCAAGCTCAGCATTCAAGGCGAAGTCTTTTGCCGTTATATAAGAGGCAAAAGGCGATAACAAAAAAGTTTACGGGCACAATCAGTCTGAGGGCCACCGCAACGCATAAATGTTTGCGAGGGTGACTTGCTGCCAAATTGCCATAATAAAAGACGCTGAAGTGCTTTGAAGGCCTTTTTGATTTCCCACAAAGCCATTATCAGTGGGAATGTTTTATGAATTCCCCCCCCGCGCGGCGTCCGTAATGATGCTCGCATCATGTTTAACAACTTAATCGCTGCGTTTGGTCCGCTCCTTTTCCCTCTCTCTATTACACACCACATCTCTTCACCCAAAAAAAAAAATCTACGAGCTTGTAGATCTGCTATCTTTTTTGCCAAATGCAGTGGTTAACGGTTCTATACTATGCGTAAACCCGCGTTCCCCCGCTATTTAATCCATGTGTCGGTGCTGCGTAATATATATACCGCCATTTGTGTCATGTGTTTAATTCGCCGTCGTTTCTATAATTTAAAAAGAAAGAGCCGATTTGTCGCGGGTCTGGTTGACGAGGCCGTCGCGTTGAATGACGACGAAACCGGAAATCAAGCCATGCTCTGGGGGGCTGCTATAGGGGCTTCTGGGAAGATGAGTTCAATGCAAGTGAACGGGCGGTTTGTTTGGACTACAAGTTTTTCTCTTCAACAAACAAACCACGGGGACTATATTTTCCCGCTGGATTTCCGTCGATCAGAGCTTCAAATGCTTCGGCGTACGTATATGCTCCAAAGGTAATAGATCGATCCTGGCAGCCTATAGATATAGGATGGATAGATGAATCTAAGGCCCCGAACGTCTTAAAAGAAAGAAAAGAATTGGCCAAACAGTTCATTAATCTTCAGATTATTATACCGACTGCAGCAGTCCGACACCACTCAGTGGACTTACCAACTCATGGATACATTAAAAAAAAAAAAAGTTATTCAGGTCAAATACCTTCTCAATCAGTATACAGTATAGCTCTGAATGCTGTATTAACCACTTAAAAGCTATATTCTTTGTATATCTAATAGTAGAGAGAGAAGGCAACTGCCCTTTTCCAGGCCACCGAATGCAGCATTTATACTGACAAACGTGAACGCCACTCCTTTCCATGCCATATACCGGAAGGCAGCATGCATGCATTCGGGAGAATTGCCGTTTCTCCGAAAGTTTCTCCTGAACTTGAACGCAGCATTTTGCATTGAACACATTTGCGGAGGAATCCATGTCGAGAAATACACGCCGCATCTCCAGTGGATTAAAAAGTGCTGGGTTGCGCCCCGAAAATAGCAGATCTACAAGCTCACAACGCGTGGCAGCGCGACGCGTTGTGAGCTTGTAGATCTGCTATTTTCGTCCAAAAGTGCCCTCCTATACGGGATTTCAGCCCCTGCCTCTCTAAGACTCTCTGCACGTCCCTGGTTGGGCTAAATATCGCCAATTAACCCATTCTGACCCGAGATCAGATTCATACGAGGTTTCCACTGGACACACACTGGTCTGATTAACCCATTCTGACCCGAGATCAGATTCTAAAAATGTCAGTCGTTCTTCGATTTTTCAAAAATAGCAGACCTATACAAGCTCGTAGCGCGCCACTCGGTGGCGCGCTACGAGCTTGTAGATCTGCTATTTTTCAATAGCTATAAAGCACGACATGATGGGTTCCCGTTCAGAATGGGTTAAAAAAGTGTAACCTTCGTGTAGGAATGCAAAGTAGAGAGAGGTCTGGCTTTTCATGAGAGAATACAGTAATGCTGAATCTTATATAACCACACAGGCACTGTCATAAAAATAAAAAGAAACAGGGCTGTATGATGATGTGAAATTATGTATTGTACACGGCAAGCACAAAACTCTGAGGCAGAGATGTCAACACATGGCGGACTTGGATGAATCATTGATACAGTATATGCGTTTAGAATTATAAAGTGACTGAAATGTATGCCTCCCGTGTGTGTGTGTGTGTGTGTGTGTGTGTGTGTGTGTGTGTGTGTGTGTGTGTGTGTGTGTGTGCTCGTGTGGTATGTTCCTTATAGTGAGACAAAGAGCCAGCAACCAACTATTAAAAGCAGAGAGGGTGGATACAACACACTGGATATATTAATTTGTTCTCTCCCTCTCTCTCCCTCTCCTTGGACTCCTCATGCATCTAAGGAAGCATGAGGTCAGTCCGCTGTAAAAAAAGGAAACTTTAATAAACGTAGGAGAAGTGCAGGTATAAGCATCCCTCAGCTATAAGACACACTAATGCATGTGTTAATAAAACAGTAGGTACGTGGCGTGTACCGGAGTAATATAGTAAGAGAGTGCAGGCGACACTATAGCGTTTGACTCCCGTTGTAACAATGGGAATGCGGAAAGTGCTCGTTCTATCTCAATGGGAGAGTTCCAGTGTTTGGAACTATGAGCCCATATAAGGCACCCGCTCAAAGTGTGTCGCTATATACTCTCCTATCGGGACTTCCTGAAAGTTCACATAATGGCGTGTTGTGGCGCTGTCATTGGGCCCCAAAAAAAAAAACCCATATCCCCATAGAAGTCCATGTATTTGGGCCCAACTTCACCTAGACTGTATTACCTTAATAAACATGGTCACGAATACTTTCTGCTTCCAGTCACTAGTTTAAAGTCTCATTTCTCATGTCATAATATTCGCCCATTTAGCCCATTATAAAAAAAGAAGATAAAAGAAAGAAAATGTCATTCTATTATGCACGTAATGTTGTGCATGTCATCACCTGCACACCAGATTAGAGGAATTTAAAAAAAAAACCCGTCTTATCGTCCATGGCAATCAGTGCATAATTGGATTCAACTCGTCTCTGTCACTTAAAGTGTCACTTTTCAATGTTCAAGGATAGCTCGAAAAACTTTTTTTTCCCCGATACGGTGTCGTATCAGCAGCAGCACACTTGTACTGTATACTCTGGGATATACATACGCACGCACACACGCACACACGCACACACACACACACACACGCACACACACACTCACCATAGCCAGGGGCACGATGCCCCCCACCAGGCCCTGCGGCGCCAGGCGGATGAGCGTCCGCACCTCGCCGGAGAGCGTGCGGCTGAGCGGGTACTCCACCTGCCACGTGACCTCCCGGCCACCAGGGGGCAGCAGAGGCGTCGCCACCCCGCCGTTCACCTCCAGGTCCACCTGTAGCACGCGCTGGTCCCCCGCCGCCGCCGCCGCCGCGCCCCTGTGTGGTGGGTGGGGGGGGAAGGAGAAGACTGCATCAGTGTTGTTTATGGCAGCAAATTTTAGATTTTTTTGTTTTAGTCGCATTTAGTCTCTTGAATAGTTTTCCTTTAGTTTTAGTCACATTTTTAGTCACCACGGAATTTTGTCTTCGTGTTAGTCTAGTTTTTAGTCGACTAAATCTGCAGTGGATTTAGTCGAACAAAATGGGCCTTGATGCCGTCGTGATGACTTGTTATTTTCACTCGCTGAAAATCAAACATTCTAAAAGCCTCACACAACGCGTCGATGCGTTGTGGTGGGGCTCGTAGAATGTAGACCGGTCCATTTTCAGCATGCGACTTAATTGTACAATGACGTATACCGGATCTCCTTGTCCACAAGTCCCTTCCGAACATTTTAGTCTATAGTTTAGTCTATTTGTTTGACGAAATTGTCAGTATATTTATTTTGTCTTCGTTTCAGTCATCGTCATCATAGCTTAGATATCTTTTAGTCTCTCCATGGACGAAATCGACACTGACGTGCACATAGTGTGTGATACTAGTAGTAGTAGTATCAGTGTGAGATGGGCCAGAGTCCAGGCAGACACAGTTGGAGATGTCAGAGGCAGCACGAAGGAAGGGAAGGGGACAGCGGAATGGAAATGGCGATGCGAAAAAGGGGAAGACGAGACGTTGGGGATGAAATTAAGGATGAGATAGAAGAAAAAGGGCAAAGGAGTTGGGGGGGGGGGGGGGGGAGAACGGAAAAGAGGGACATTTAGCGTTATTTAATAGGATCATTTGGCGAGCTGTGAAGCTGCTAAAGAGATTACAGCTAGCGGTCCGGCAATCAAAGACAAGTCATATTAAATGATAAAAGACTAATAGAACTAAATCTACACGACCACGGTTCCTGTTAACCCATTCTGACCTGGCACCCATTTTGGTGTTAGCATCATGTTATGCTTTAGCTATTGAAAAATAGCAGATCTACAAGCTCATATCGCGCCACCGAGTGGCGCGATACGAGCTTGTAGGTCTGCTATTTTTGAAAAATCGAAGAACGACTGACATTTTTAGAATCTGATCTCAGGTCAGAATGGGTTAATCAGACCAGTGTGTGTCCAGTGGAAACCTCGTATGAATCTGATCTCAGGTCAGAATGGGTTAAAAGCAAATTATATATGACAAATTATAAAGGACTATATAGGGGGATAGTTATATTAAACCATGTATAATTGTTGGGAAATGAAGACAAGACGACTCAGGATTTATATATACACAGCCCACTACAGTACAATATATTTCCTATATGCTATATATATTCACGTCTATATAGATACAGAAGCAACAATGACTACAAAAAAAAAACACATCGCATGGATGCACCCGGGACGTATCCTCAGTGTATGTATCCTGAGGTCAACGGGGTTTCGGGTCTACCAACATCATACCCCTCACTCAGGCGACCCAGCCGGGGGTCGATCAAGTCCCGACTCACGCCCCAGTATAGCTACACCCTCGACCAGATGATAATTACATCACCACCATGTCTGTCTATAACTGCAGCCGCAACAGACCTATTCCATGGGCACAAAACAAGCATTTTGTTTTTGCTCTTCCCCACCGTGCACAACTTTGTAAGTTAAAAGTTTCCTTTGGCAAAGCAATTCATTTTCTCTCCCCTGATCACGATGCAAACAAGGTAGAAAAACAATGCATACAAAAATCCCTAAAAAAAAAAAATGTATTGGATTTGCAGGAGCCCTTGGGTTTTGATCAACAAGCCCCCGCCTCTCCCTAAGCAAGTAAGCATTATGTTTCACTTCAGCTATTGAAAAATAGCAGATCTGCAAGCTTGTGTAGCGCAGCACTACGAGTCCTGGAGAAGGCATGTTGTATCTGCCGAAATGTTGGTTCCAAACCGATACTCTGCATCCTAATAAATAATCGGCACTTTGGCTATCAGTGTGTGTGCGGCCACTCTTTTGTCTTTGTCCAACCGTTGAGCATTCAATAACATCCCTCATCATGGATAATAATCATTGTATTCCTATTCCTATTATCTTATCAACATAGTAAACAAATTCCAAGTTAACCAGCCAAACATATAATATGATTGAATTAGTTTGGAAATTGAATGCAGGCTTGGCAGTTGAAATGCAAATGACCCATATTTTAGCTTGAACAATGCCGTCTCCAGCTGTCGGGAGGTGTGAAGGCCTATTCATAGTCTGGATTTTCGGTGGTGAGCTGACCACCACCGGAGCTGAAATAACGTTGAGCGGTGGTGGTGAGTAAAAACAGAGAGAAGGGCTGGAGCGGTGGCGGTGGTTTGCTCTTCACCGCGGCTCAGTGACGTCATGTTGGAGTTCGGTGGTCACCCCACCACCGTAAATCCAGACTATGTATGAGCCTTGAGACTTCACTGCTCGCGGGGGAGAAGGGGTTGAACGGCGGTCAGTAGGACCGAAAAAGACCACTATAGGTATATAAGTATGCCTAAAAATCATAATTTACAAAACGTTTCAGATGGGGGGAAGAAAAAAAACAGATGACTTCAAAATCTCAAAATCGGTCAGAAAGACGGCCGCTCCGACGTGCTAGTGTTAAGACTTATAATAACTCTTTAGATTCTTGGGGGTCCCTTGACATGAAACAGTTTGAGAACCACTGATATAGAAACATAGGGGGGAGGTTTTTCTTCAGAAAACCGTCAGGATGCATTTGTAGAGAGTCGTCCTCCGGTCTCTAAAACGGGTTAACAACCGAGGAGGAACTATAAAAACATGGCATCTCGAGGAATACAAATTGCGCCTATATATAGCGTCGGGAGGCACGCCAGTATAGGGAGCAGAATAAAAAAAAATGGCACCAGCAAAGCATTTATTTTGTGGTTCTGATGACGGTGAAGAAAAAACGGATGCGACAACAGGACGCTTTTCTGTAATTCAATGATGCCATTTGGGACCGCGACCACGCGATGAAACAATAGGAGAGACAGGAGGATGCAGCAGTGGTGGTGTTGTTGTTGGTGTATCTATTGTTTGTGTCTCCTGGTTTCTATAACCCATTCTGACCTGAGATCAGATTCTAAAAAAAAATCTGTTTGAAAATGACAGTTTTCTAAAAAAAAAAAAGCTATGTTTCCGTGTCAGTCGCTCTTTGATTTTTCAAAAAATAGCAGAGCTATATAAAGCTTGTAGGTCTGCTATTTTTCAATAGCTAAAGCATAACGTGAGGCTCTAACACCAACATGGGTTCCCGTTCAGAATGGGTTAATCCTGGCCTGCATTGTATTGTTTCCTTCTTTCACACACACACACACACACACACACACACACACACACACACACACACACACACACACACACACACACACACACACACACACACACACACACACACACACACACACACACACACACACACACACACACACACACACACACAAGGTTAGAGAGCCCAGAATGTTGTGCACATGGATTTAGGGGTGAGGGAGGGGGGGGGTCCATGGGTTTCTTGAAAATAGTCTATAACAATATAGTCTATTACAACTCCCAATTCTTCTTATGAGTTAACCCTTTTTGACCCCGTGATCAGATTCTCTATAAAAATGTCTTCTTATACATCCTGACAGTTTTCTAGAAAAAGCTATTATGTTTCAGTGTCAGTCGTTCTTCAGAAGCAAAGATACGAGTTAAAAAAACGTTCGCTCTGAAATAATATACATTTCAAAGATCTGAGGCCCATAATTCAACCGTCAACTCCCCTTTTCACACGCAGTGCATTTTTTACAGCCATTTCTGAAGCATTCTGTATAACCCATTCTGACCGGGCACCCATTTTGGTGTTCAGCATCATGTTATGCTTTAGCTATTGAAAAATAGCAGATCTACAAGCTCATATCGCGCCACCGAGTGGCGCGATACGAACTTGTAGGTCTGCTATTTTTGAAAAATTCGAAGAACGACTGACATTTTTAGAATCTGATCTCAGGTCAGAATGGGTTAATCAGACCAGTGTGTGTCCCGTGGAAACCTCGTATGAATCTGATCTCAGGTCAGAATGGGATAATAGATTTCTATTCGTTTGCCAGGGTTCAAGTTATTTTTTTTTAATGCTGGATTAACAGATGCACCTACAAAAGAGTGACTGTGGGTAATTTAAATAAATACATCGTTTTTACTCTCACGTATTCTTTCACACGAGCTCCAACAAAGAAACCTTTTTAACGTTGAACCTCGCGTTCCATAATTCCCGTGTATATATACGGTGTTCAGATGAAAGTCAAATGCAACACAGATCTCCTGCTGTACCTTTATGTTATGTTATATCATATGTGATGTTTGTTATCGGTGATATTATATATATATTTTCTACATGAAGAAGAAGCATATCGTACAGACGGACAGAAATCGACACAAAGATCACATACAATCTTTTTTCTCATCTCATTAATTCTTTCCTATATATATATTCAAGGAGAATCTCTCCTCACCCACACGGAGGAAATAATGAACGGTTATAATAACCATTCCGTGACACCGGGGGCCATATAACTATACAGCCGACTCCTATATACAGCCCATGAGGACATTTGTTTTATGCTCAAAGGCGGTTTGGCCGATTATATGATCTATATGTTGTGCACACAGCACGGCTCCACCCTTACACGATCCATAACCTCCCAACAATGGGACGGTGCAGGGAGCCGTACTAGTCAATGTATAACTCCATGTTCCATGGCCGCCGAGAGCTTCAGTACACAGTTCCCCTATTATTCATCTCCGTTGGCTTTACAGGTTGTGCTCGTCTCTCTCTTTATTACCACCCTCTTTCCTTCCGGCTTCTCCGTCTCCCTGACCTTCCCGTCCTTTCAAATAACACGTCATCATCATGCAATTTGAGGAAGCTTCCAATGGAGGTCTCTCTCTCTCTCTCCCCCTCGGCCCGCCCCCACTCTCACTCTCCCCTCACCCTATATATAAGCCTGTGTTTCAGGGAGATTAATGTCCACAAACCGTATGGACGGAGGGAGGGGGGTCAGCGCGGTCATGGTCAACGCCGCCGCTTTCCTCCGTGTCTTATTAGGATAACCACACACTGTCACAGTGCAAAGGGCAGGAGCAATTAGGACCCAATTGCAGACAGCTGGGCGTTCAGGCAGACGAGCTTCAATGCCAAGGGTTTTATTCCCAAAAAAACAACACAACTACAATTCCCATAATTATTTGGTGCACTGCTCCTCCTTGTGGATAGGGGGAGAGCTGTCTTACTGAGACAACATGTAGTCCAGGAAGGTAGTGAGACCAGTAGGCCTATCCATGACATCAGAGACAACAGGCTCACTGCTACAATCTAAAATATCTAAAACCACATATTACACACAAAAGACCCCCAGGAAAGTGTTCTAAAGCTTCTAAACGTCATTAACATATATTCTTTTGCAAAAAGGGTGAAGTGTCCCTTTAAGTGACGAACTAGCAAGGGAACTGAACAAATAAATAGACACAGACTAACTAGGCTACAGGTGAAAACAAAACTCAAAAATCAAGACAGGGATTGGCTGGCGGACTATTAAAGAGGACACAGGTGGAAAACAAAGACTAATCACAATACAGCTTATAGACAAGGCAGGTATACAGAACTACAGGGGGCAGACAGGAGGGCACAAAACAATTACTACAAAATAAAAGGGTATACACAAGTTAAACATAACACGTCACGAACCGTGACACACACACACACACACACACACACACACTGACTGTGGCCTTTATTCATTACCCTACATATACGGTGGTGCACTCATTTGGCAGCAAATTATGTCGTGCTGCCGTGACAAAAGAGAGCGGACACTCTGTGTGTGACAGTATAGAGAGAGAAAGATAAGAAAGGAGAGCGAGGGGAAGGGAAGTATATGGAAGACATATTTGCTGCCTTCATTGGCAGCAGTGAGTGAACCAGCTTCAGCACTGACTGACAAGGAGAAGAAAATAAATCCTGCGTCGAGGCTAAATTGTTCAATATGTCCAGATGCAGACACACATACACACACACACACACACACACAGACACACCCCGTAGTACGTGCATGTGCACATCTTGTTACCGGGGGGGGGGGGGGGGGGGGGGGGGGGGTTCCAAATCACCCAAATCACTGAATGCTCACAAACACAATTGGCCCCGTGCGTGTTCGGGGGGCCAATTGTTTTATTAGGGGCCATGGCCTATAATAATAATAGTAGAATTTTAGCAATAAATACTGTACATTAAGCTTTCCCTGCATGCTTTGCAGCGAGACCCTAATGAAAGAAAGAGAAGGATCAAGAGTTGTTCTATATGCCAGTATCATGCTGCAGAACCGGCAAAAAGGGCAATTTGGTATGAAGGGTGTCATTTTGAGTAAAGCCTCCGAGTTTTCTCCATTCGTCGAGTCCTATATTGCTTTCGAGCACAAAGAGAGCTCAGAACAATGACAAATCCCTTCACAAAAATAATATGTATGTATTCTCTCCGTTCTCTCGCTCTCATCTTCCTCTTCCTCGCAGTGGGGAATAGGTACACATGAATGACAAGAATAAAAATCACCTCCTTCAAAAACAAGAAAATGATAGGATGCTGGGGCACACAAAAGCCCCATTCAGTGTGCAGTCATGTGTCCTCTCATCTGCACATAACACCTTTAACCCATTCTGACCTGAGATCAGATTCTAAAAAATGTCTTCTATACATCCTGACAGTTTTCCATTCTGACCCGAGATCAGATTCTAAACAAAAATTCTTCTATGTCAGTCGCTCTTCGATTTAAAAAAAGAAATAGCAGACCTACAAGCTCGTAGCGCGCCACTCGGTGGCGCGCTACGAGCTTGTAGATCTGCTATTTTTCAAAAGCTAAAGCACGACATGACGCTGACACCAAAAGGGCTTCCCACGCAAAATGGGTTAAGGATATGTGGTTCTGAGAAACGGAGTGAAAGAAAAGCCAGTCTACCTTTTCCTCTGGGGAGTTGTGAGGAGGGGGCCTATCCTTTCACGCACGGCAGTGATTAGGTTAGCACTGACAACAATGATACATCAAAGGCTGGAATCAATTTGGGCACAGAGCCACATTTGAGCTTATATTCCACGTTACTGTAAATTGGACCCAACACAACAAGAGGGAAGAAGGGGGGAAAAAGAGAGAGCCGACAGATAGAGTTTTGTGTTTACAGCAGCAGTGAAACAAAGTTACTCTGTAACTATTTACCCAAGTATGTTTTGAGTATCTGCATTATGAGTATTATGTACTTGAATTATTACTCAATATTTAACTTAATGAATAACTTTCACTCCACTACATTTCAAATACTGTACTTAATGATGCGATTAAGCCTGCGGAGCTACAGTAGTTCAGGCAGGAAACTCGTGAGCGCGCCTATACCATGTGTTAGCATCATGCTATGCTTTAGCTATTGAAAAATAGCAGACCTACTAGCTCGTAGCGCGCCACTCGGTGGCGCGCTACGAGCTTGTAGGTCCGCTATTTTTGAAAAATCCGAAGAACGACTGACATTTTTTTAGAATCTGATATCAGGTCAGAATGGGTTCATCAGACCAGTGTGTCTCCAGTGGAAACCTCGTATGAATCCGATCTCAGGTCAGAATGGGTTAAACCTATCTGCCTATACCTGCTCGTTCCTGGCTTCTCTCCTGCTGAGCGGTCGTGACTCGCGCGCCACTGCTGCTGCCGCCGCCGTCTCCCTGCCTCGCTCGCTGCTAACCTGCTGCTCGTGACGTTTTTTGCAAAGCCCACCGCCTCCACCAGCATCCACCTGTATACAGGCTCTGTTCCTACTAGATCCCCTGCACACGGGGGTCTTATTCATTCCCTGTAATTCTACTTGGCTTATAATTTAACTAAACCGGCCTCTTGCAGTGGTACAGCGCATTTGGTTACCCATCAGATTCTGTGACCTACACCCCTTATTGCAGCGAGGGGCGAGGCCACACAGAATCTGACTGCTATATAAAACAGCTCCATGTCTGCGAACTAAATCGTTATTTTGGAGTGAATGTCCTTGCTATGTGCCAGGACTTGTATATACATGCATTGGGGGATGCCAGAAAAATACAACTGTGATGACCAACGTTTTCCATTAAAGCTCATATAACTGCACTTCAGGCTTAATAATCTGACATTGTTTGCTATTGAGTATGAACTTTAAAGATATATTATAAAAGGATGTCACTGTACAATCCAAAGGCAAGGAAGATGGTCTCATAAAAAGACACACACACACACACACACACACACACACACACACACACACACACACACACACACACACACACACACACATATTTGGGACAGGGCACATTCGCTGGACCTTTACAGCAGTCCTTTTTGTTGATTTGATTGCATTGTTTTGCCATGCCGAATGTGTTTCCAGAGTATTTGTTTAGCATACTGTATAGCCGTCCTGCGAGCAAGTTTGGTTCCAGAGAGCTACAAGGTTCCGTGAATAAATTGTGCAAACAACGCAGCCAATGGATTTATATTTAAAAAAAATAACTTTGTAATTTGATTTTTTTTTTTAAAAGCATGTACTTTGGAATATTTCTTTTTAAAAGAGGAAATAATCCAAGAAACTTTAACTCGAGTAAAAAAATAAAAACCAGAGCAACTTGTAGTAGTAGTAGTAGTAGTAATATTTAGGAGTATAGGCCTATATCTATACTTTGACTCGCGGACTCTGGGGGGTTGAGTGCTTTTTGCCCACCAATATTCACATTATGCGCCGAGAACAGCTACATCTCAACCTCGGCCGGGCCTCTCTCAAGAACAACTGCGGACAGGCAATTGCTCCCTGCCACAACTTAAGACCAAAAGGACGCCATATGCAGGACTCCTAGTTGGGGGGAACATACTAGGTGATCCATCTGTGTGTCGTATTGCTTCCGGAGGTCTGGAGGCTATACCTGAACCCAGCAGGACACCGACCCCAACAGAAGGCTTCCATAATGGGGCCGTTAAACCGTTAAACCCCCCCCCCCCTATAGGCTTGAGAATAAGCCGCAAACTCAATCAGAGAGCCAACACATTTACATTATGAAGAGAGGATATATACAAAGAAATTATAATTTTGAGCGATGGAAATAAGAAAATTAGCACAACACCCCATACATCCCATTCAATTCAATGCAATTCATTTAGGGCTTATGGTAGGGGAAATAGCCAATAAGGAGCTTTTGCACAAAATAACACCTGGACCTCTTTGATGGGGACGTAACAACTACAAAGAAAGGTAAGAAAGCCTTTTAGTATGGAATTCTCCTTTAACGGGAGTTTCCTTTATATATGCTTTTTTGCGCAGTGACTTGCACGCAAACGTGCGCGCGCAACACACCCAGAGGTTAAAGGAACTCCTGGACAATGACACTGCTTGGTAAAAAAATGACTGTGCCGGCTGCCGTCGACTATTTCTTTCCCAGTGCATTATGGTTAACCCTGTTTTCCGACATTTACGTAACCCTATACTCTTCACTTTAATCTCATTGCATATGGATTATCTGGTTCTCCCAGAGCGGTCCGAGGCTGTAAAACAAATGGCTTTACTTCCGATGTTAATTAAGTAGCAGACCTTTGGCGCAAACTACAATTACAGCAGTGTGTCCTAGTGGGAAGTGCCCGTCTGCCGACATGCGTCGAGTTTGTATAGATAAAAAGAGAGTAAAGCAGAGTCGCGGGAACGAAAGGAGGGAAAAATATTATACAGAAGGGAAATGGATTTCCATATTACTGCATCACCTTCATGCCCGCATGGGAGCTTTGCATCAAAACGATTTCAAATCTTTTCCCCCTCTCCCAGTCTGCATTGAATGATTCATTGTAACGGGAAATATCTGAGCGAGATGCAATTATTGCTCCCATTTGTGGTTTATTCTTGGTGACATTCGCTATGGGCAGTGCCCTATGGTGGCCGATTGGGTATATGGTATAATGTGTAACAGTATTATATAATTACACAAAATAGGACACAAATAAGTGCTTTTACCGGACTTAATTCTCCATAGTTCACGTGTATAGGAATACAGTACATAGTGCATTAAAGGTCACAGCTCCTTTAACCCATTCTGAACGGGAACCCGTTTTGGTGTCAGCATCATGTCATGCTTTAGCTATTTTTGAAAAATCGAAGAACGACTGACAGTTTTTAGAATCTGATCTCGGGTCAGAATGGGTTAATCAGACCAGTGTGTGTCCAGTGGAAACCTCGTATGAATCTGATCTCAGGTCAGAATGGGTTAAATCTCCTCCTTTTGCCCCCTGCATAAATGTCCTGCGACACCCCCACCTCTTCCTTCTGTACTTCCGTCTTGGAACGAGGTGGGTGTCTTTGTTGAATTCTCCGTGTAAACATGATAAGCATTGTACTTGCAAATTGATTTATACAGTGTTTGTTAACAAACACTCAAATAGCGGGTTTAGCGTATTACGCAGCACCGACACATGAATTAAATAGCGGGGAACGTGGGTTACGCAGTAGAACCGTTAATTCGCCAGACTAAATCTAAATATGAGATTTTGAAACTTTTAGTAATTTTAGTAAGTAAGCTAATCTCCGGCACCGTTGGCCCGATCCATGCCAAACTTCGCGCACACACTCCCTGGATGCCAACGACGAATCTCTGCCCCAAATATTCCTCAACGGCCTGTTATAGCGCCACCATGAGGCCGATTTAGTCAAAACACATTTCTGTAGATTACTCGTACACATTTTATCCATACATCACACAATTCGGTATACACTATCTCCATAGTCATGTGATCAACACGGAGCGGCACCATTTCCCATCTTCCATCCTGATTGACTAAGATTGGCTTCCAAAGCTCACACGATTGGTCCGTTTCGAAAAAATGCCACAAATCACAAACAGAATTTCCGTGAAATTATACACGCACACTTCCACTAGGCCGAGGACGACATGCCACAAAATGTTCCCCCAAATCAGCCTCACGGTGGCGCTATAACAGGCCAATTCCTGTTTTTAGCTATAAACTGCATCCATCTGTATACAACGTATGTATGCGCGCTCCCTAGAGGCCATGGAAAAACATTGTCCCTGCATCCCTCCACATTTGCCGGTTATAGCGCCACCATGAGGCCAATTTCTGTAAAACACATTGCTTTATGTTAGTCGCACAGATTTCATCCAAATCTCACGCAAATCGGTCCACATGATCTCCGTAGTCATGTGATCAAGACGAGTCTGTTGGATTCATCAGATTCTACACTGATTGGCTTACACACTATCTCTATAGTCATGCGTTCAAGACGGATCTGTCCGATATATCACTTTCCATCCTAATTGGCTAACATTGGGCTTTCAACGTTTGCAGGATTTGCCCCGTTCTGAACAAAAAGCCTCAAATCATCCAATTGCCATCCAAGGCAAGAAGAAATGGCACCCTTTTCACATTGGCCTATTATAGCGCCACCAGGAGGCCACAACCTGACCTGCCCTGGTGGAGACCTGTGCCGATGGGCACTTTATCTAGTTATCGGTTGAAGCGGGTGGCCATGTGGGGGACTTGAAGTGAGGAACAACTTGCTGAGTAACTGAGGAGTGTTTCCCTCGTTTACTTGATTCAGGAACAGCGACAAAAAGTGTCCACCGGCCTCCAAAGGGAATCCACTATCGATTATAAACCCTAATTTATACTCCGTCTCTCACTGAGAACCTGTTATTTTCAGCTTAAAACAGGTGGATCAGAGGGAAACGGCAATTAATGCATGCAGGCCCAGCTGTGTCAAGTGAACAGATCTCCCCCCTCCCATTCTGTCCTTGGTGTAACACAAATGCAAAAGGACATTATTGACATAATGTGCAAATAACCGCAAATGTATACAAAAGGGGGAAAAAAAAATAATCTAAAAGCTACAGCAAACATGATCACACATGACATTACACTGACTATAGACACCCACTGAAGTTCAGTCGCTTTGAAATGAGCTGGCTATAACCTATGCGTGTAATGAGGTCATTTTGTCAAGTATAGTCATTAGAATACCATGATTTATATATTAGGATCAGGTGTGTGCGCGCGAGTGTATACTGCAAGTACATGTGTGACTGCACGTGTGTGTGTGCGTGTCCGCGTGCATGCACAAGTGTGTGTGTGCGCAAGTGTGTGTATACGTGCCTGCATACGTGTGTGTGTGTGTGTGTGTGTGTGTGTGCATGCGTGTTTTGGCGCAGCCCGGGGGAGTGCCGGCTTCTCTCTAATGAGTTTCAACGTATCTCAGGTCTATATAATGTCTGTCTCTTCTCCTCTCCTATGACGCTAATGAGATCCCATAGAAGCTATACACCAGAACACCATCGTCTTCTTCTCAACAACCCGCTGAACATATAATATTATACTGCTGAACGCGGCAGAACTGAGATGGAACAGAACTCGGCGGTTTGAAGAAGATTATTAGAAGCGAGTTATATGCAAGCCTGTGGGGGCCAGAGGTTGCATGGAATGCCTGTGGGGGGTGTGTGTGTGTGTGTGTGTGTGTGTGTGTGTGTGTGTGTGTGTGTGTGTGTGTGTGTGTGTGTGGGGGGGGGGGGGGGGGGGTAAAAGGGGAAAAGATAAAGAGACGAGAGGAGGGGGAGAAAGGAAGGGGATAGGTGCAACAGAGGCAGAGTATATACAAACCGGGAAAGCATGCATGCCGCCGTGTCAAAAGTTATAGTTCATATTCATTTTAGCCACTTTTTTAGCCATTATTTTATGCTTTGGCTATTCTAAAAATGATGTTTCACTTTCTGGCGGTGCACAGAATACAATATTTTGAGATGAGGGGTGGGTTCGCAGCCAAATACATAGTTTTGGGGTCCTTGACATGAAAAAGTTTGAGCATAATAGTGCTCAAACCTTTTCTGATGTAGCAACATAAAAAACAGTTTTAAGATTTAGAAGACTTTTTTTTTTTTTATCGGCCTCAGGTGTTAACCCATTTCGGGGCGGGGACCCCTTTTGGTGTTAGCATCATGTTATGCTTTAGCCATTGACAAAATAGAAGATCTACAAGCTCGTAGCGTGCCACCGAGTGGCGCACTATACGAGCTTGGAGGTCTGCTATTTTTGAAAAATCGTGAAAATGTGGCACAAATCTTTGAATATAATTATATTCTTTCAGAAGACTTTTTTTTTTTAAATTATTTCGACGTCAGGCCTATAAATGGTTAATGGGATAAAGAAGCCAGTGCCAATAAGCCAGTGTTTTGGCATGTTTAGCTCATTGACCATAAAGCCAGTATACGATCAGTATATAGCCAAAGGCTGTGAAATAGACAAGACAAATAGTATTACGACGCCATTATGGTAATTTAAGTCATCACGGAATGTTCCATCACGGAGCGAGAACACCGAGAGATAAACTCCTAAGCTCCAAAGACACCTCATACAGAGCACCGCGAATAAACTGTTATTTAATATTTATACATTTATAACACTCATAAAACACTTATCACTCGCACACACACACACACACACACACACACACGGCAAACAGTGCCGCAATCTTTTTGTCACACTTCACACTGTCTGGGACTTGTCGGGCGCGTTGAGGCGACTCTCTTTTCCCAACGCAGCGCTACACACGTGCCAGTTTTTTGTCGCGCACGGGATGCGTTTATTATAGAGCGATAAACACCGACATGGGGTGACGGACTAGATAACGGGAAGAGATCATAGAATTGAAACCATGTCAGAAAAAGGTAGATGAAATGTTAGAATAACCAATTCATGTGCCTCCATGGAGATTTCCCCCAGGAGAGCCATGATCAAAGGGGCTCCCCACACACATCAGCCCCTATGTGTCCTTGTCAGTACAGATTACAGGTAGCTCTGCAGTGGTTCTCGGAGAGGGGTGTCTTAAAAATGTGAGCGGATATAATGAAAAAATTATCACTGGAGATCTTAACCCATTCTGAACGGGAACCCATTTTGGTGTCGGCATCATGTTATGCTTTAGCTATTGAAAAGATAGCAGATCTACAAGCTCGTAGCGCGCCACTCGAAAAATCGAAGAACGACTGACATTTTTTTAAATCTGATCTCAGGTCAGAATGGGTTCATCAGACACAGTGTGTGTCCAGTGGAAACCTGGTATGAATCTGATCTCAGGTCAGAATGGGTTAACGCCGCTGTTCTTACCAAATTGTCTTTTTTTTTTTTTTTTAGCTCTTTGTGTGTCTTGTATGTGTTGTTCCCTCCCCAAACACCCCCCATATATATGCCACCATTGATTTTGTTGTTTGGCTGTGTTGTTTTTTTTTCCTCAACATCTCCTCCTTCCCCCTCTTTGCTGCTCTCAGTCTAATGCATCTCACTTTCTGCTTTCTTAACCCATTTAGACCCGAGGACGATTCTACACAAATGCCTTCTTCTAGATGTTTCCGTGTCAGTCGTTCTCAAACATGTCAAGGACCCCCAAAAAATATATGTTTTTGTCCGCCGACCCACATCTGAAAGATGTTGTTTTAGCCCCCCCCCAGAAGCAAATATTTGAGTTAAAAATGTTTGCTCTGAAATAATATAGATTCAAAGACTTGCGACACATTTTCACGGTTGTTAAAAAATAGCAGATACAAGCTCGTATAGCGCGGCACTCTACGAGCTTGTAGAGCTGCTATTTGTCCAATAGATAAAGTATAACGTAATGCTTTTAAAACACCTAAAAGGATCCAAAAAAACCCCGTCCAGAATGTGTTAACTCAAAACCTGTCCTCTTCCAAGTGCCGGCTGATGTATTTTCTCTCATTTTCCATGCTGTATCTTTCCCATATTCCTCTCAAACGGTGTGTGAAATGAGAGGATTTCACCGCTGCCGCATGGAACAGATGTGGCTCGACACATTGGGCCAATCAAAAGACAGTGTTTTCTCACCCTGTGGCCCCATCATACAGAAAAAAACCAGTTTAAAAGGTGCCAAAAGAGCAGCCAAGGAAATATAGTTATCTCCAGGAAATGGGAAATATTTAACAAGGTTGCACACATGCTTTGCAATGGATTCATCGCGTATACTGTATATAACCCATTCTGACCTGGCACCCATTTTGGTGTTAGCATCATGTTATGCTTTAGCTATTGAAAAACAGCAGATCTACAAGCTCATATCGCGCCACCGAGTGGCGCGATACGAGCTTGTAGGTCTGCTATTTTTGAAAAATCGAAGAACGACTGACATTTTTAGAATCTGATCTCGGGTCAGAATGGGTTGATCAGACCAGTGTGTGTCCAGTGGAAACCTCGTATGAATCTGATCTCAGGTCAGAACGGGATAATGAGTCCAATCCAAGTCGGGTCGTTTGATTCTCATGACCATATAGAGTCCCACGTTTGCTGGAGACGAGGATTAGATCCAAACACTGCATGTCTTTATACTAGCAACACAAACTTCTACCATAGGATCTGGGAATTTTATGATTTTAGTTAAATGTCTTGCCTTTTTTTTCCCTTCTTCTTTTTACTCTCGCAGCCTCGCTTCGCTTCGGCAGATTTATTCATTTATTTCCCCCAGATGGGTCTAAAAAATGAGTTACTTATCATGATTTGACCAATCTATTACCAATCTCGTACACCATTGCTCACGAAAGCGAGATCCTTGACCCCAATTATGGGGTCGCTGCATCTCTCGCTTTTAATTGAAGTAACGGTAGTCCGAGGAAAAGGAACAGTTCTGCCCCCCGCGGACATTGTTTTGGGATATTTTGGCTGAGATGGGGCTTTTTCTCAAGTCTCAAGTCAAGGCTCATTCATAGTCTGGATTTCCGGTGGTGAGGTGACCAACCACCGCTCAAATAACGTTGGAGCGGTGGCGAGTAAAAACAGAGAGAAGGGCTGCTGGGGGGGGCGGTTGGCGGTGGTTTGCTCTTCACCGCGGCTCAGTGACGTCGTGTTGTATAGTTCGGTGGCATCACCTCACCACCGAAGATATTAAGACTATATATGAATGACGCTTGCAGTGTGGAGATTACCCGGCGGTGTTTTGCTGCATGCTGCCCCTCCCGGCTCATTGGCTCTTCACAGACGGCACGGAGACAGCAGCCACTCCGCTGACCGTGTTACTGGTGCTGCCGAGTGCCGACAGCCGACTCTACAGCTCTACTTTATCTTTGCCGTAGGGCGTATAGGCCCTACGGTCTATTTCTCACATGTCTCCCCCCTGCTCCGCTCCCTGCACTGACTGGCTCCCGGTCGCTGCCCGCACAGAATACAAAACTCTGATGCTCATGGCATTCAAAGCAACCCAAAAGGTATGGCTCCCCCCATATCTTGCATGAAGCGTGATTGAACCCTACACAAACCCTCCCGCGCACTCAGACCAGCCAACGCAGAAAAGCTGGAAGTATACCCTCACTAAAAAACGCCGGGGACGACAACGCTCCACACGTCCCAAACTCTTCTCCCTTCTGGCTTCCAAAACTGTGGAACGCACTTCCCGTTGCAATCGGAAATGCAGCATCACTCCCAATCTTCCGCCGTAGTCTGAAAACCCACCTTTTCAGACTCCATCGTGGCCCATAGCACTTGCTATGCATGGGCACTTGCCCTTAGATAGCACTTTTTAGAATTAGATAGCATTTGAACCAGACGAATAGCATGTCATGTAGACAGCACTATAATTGCATTGTATGTAGTCATAGCACGTCATAGTACATATGTATAGCGTAGTATAGTACGCATGTATAGTTTATATGTATAGTGTCATTATATAGATATGTTCTAGTTACGTTCTTAGCTTACGCATTACGTTTGATGATAAATGCATTTTAGATATGTGATGTATTCCCATGCCTTTTTGTTCTTGCTTAATGTAAGTCGCTCTGGATTAAGAGCGTCCGCTACATGTCTAAATTGTAAAATTGTAGGCTATATCCATTTAGCTTTTTGCCGTTTTCCAAAACAAACCAGCGCGCGCTACTGTTTGCTTCAAAGCGACTGGAAGTACGAGGTTTACAGACATACCAAGTAGCCAATCATATGCCGATTAGTGATTAGGCCAGCTGCTGTATTATTAGCCTACCCGATCAGCGATCGCCAGGGGGCAGCGGCAACACACACACACACACACACACACACACACACACACACACACACAACCTTCTATATAATGCTGCGCACATATATTATATATTTGAAAAATACCCAGCATAATTTTTGGGAAGGCTAAGCCTTGCCTATAGCCTTACAGTACATACCCCTATACCGCCTATATGTGCAGCACTTTTCCCCCAATTAATGAATCCATTATGCACCTCTGTAATGGGGGGAGAAACAGAAGATGAATTATGTATTTTGTTACGACCCCTGAGGTCGTATATGGACATGTCATGTATACGATGTATACATCTGTTTCCGTGTCATCGTCATGGAATTCTCTCGCTGCAGGTGAAATGCATTGTTATCCCATTCTGACCGGGCACCCATTTTGGTGTTAGTATCATGTTATGCTTTACCTATTGAAAAATAGCAGATCTACAAGCTCATATCGCGCCACCGAGTGGCGCGATACGAGCTTGTAGGTCTGCTATTTTTGAAAAATTCGAAGAACGACTGACATTTTTAGAATCTGATCTCAGGTCAGAATGGGTTCATCAGACCAGTGTGTGTCCAGTGGAAACCTCGTATGAATCTGATCTCAGGTCAGAATGGGTTATACAGGAAACACAATGCATAATCGTATATATACACAAGGTCATTCTATATAAGCCGCATGGCGTTTATGTGCAAAGTGGGACGCAGCAGGGATGGACGTCACTTCACTTCCCCAGACATTTTCACACCGATACCGAATGCACACAATGAAATGGTGAAGCACAATAATTGTCTGTGAGATGTAGTGGCTTATTAGGTTAAAAGTACTGCTACTGAAAATCGGAAATACCTCAAAATTGCACTCAAGTACAGTGCTTGAGTCAATTTAAATAAATGTATTTATTTACTTTATGCCAACGTGAAGTCAGAAATGAGATGTCCCCGTCCGCCGTCCGCCGTCCCCCCCCCCCTGTGACCCAAACTAGTGAAAATAGCAGATCTACAAGCTCACAATGCGTCGCTTAGCGCCACGTTGGGAGCTTTACGCTTCGCGTCGGTGGTTCTAACCAATTTAGCCCCGAGAGAACTGATTCTACAAAATGTCTTCTAAATCCTGAGAGTTTTCTGAAAATGTTTCTATGTCAGCCATTTTCAAACATTGTCCCAAAAATATATGTATATATATTATCCTCCGACCGCCATCTGAAAACATGTTGTTCCAGGGACCCCCCCCCCCCCCCCCCCCAAAATGGGTTAATCATTATCTCCCAACAATGACCAGCTATAGCCAGAACATTAATCTCTTATAATAAATACGTGCAGAGTGCTCCAGTATTTATTTGTATTTATTAAGTGCCCCCCATGCAGCAATGTTGATTTCGTCGACTAAAACTACGATGAAAAATGTTCGTCGACTAACTTTTTTTCGTTGGCGAAAACGAAATAAAAACTATAGGCTATGATGCCTACTGTATACGACTGACAATGTCATAGTTGACTATATATATTCAATAGGAAGGGACTGTAAAATCAGGCATGATATAAGGCCTGCCAAACTTTATACTCAGTCTAGACTAGAGCTAAAACCTTCAAATGACTATGACTAAAACAGTGACAGTGACAGTTATTTTGTATTTTTGTCTAGTGGTCCATTGTTTTCATTGTTAGCGGTTGCCTGTCTTGTCTCTCTTAAGTAAGTACCCTACTGAGAGAGAGAGAGAGAGAGAGATACGGCATCCACTTCAAATACTGCCTGCGGCGTCCTGTGTTTGGGTCCTATACTCAGTGGTGGAAAAAAGGTACTTTTACTTATAGTAAAAGTGCCAATACTGCAATTGAGTACGGAATTGAAAATGTACTTGAGTAAAAGTACTAAAGTATCGGCATTAAAATGCACTTAAAGTACTAAAAGTAAAAGTACTCACATTGCAGAATGTCCCATTCCACAAGTTCATTAATGTGTACAAAATCCATTGAAAATAGCCGATCTACAAGCTCACAAAATGCGTCGCAACTATTTCCAAATGGCCCGAAATGTTTAGGGTTGAAGTGGCTAATGTATGCTGTAATGTTTTCTAATCAAAAATGTAATCGCCAAAGAAACTAAAGTACAAATACCTCAAAATTGTACTTAAGTACAGTACTTAAGTAAAAGTACTTTCCACCTACTGGTCCTACTTGAAAACCCAATGACAAATTGCCTGTGACAAATCCTCCGGATCTGCAGGCTTAGCACCATCAGCAACAAAAGAACTGTGGCAAAACATTCTATAAAGCAACAGCCAGCACAGGAAGAGATTCTCCAAAGTCATTGGAAATGGATAATTCTATATACTCCCTTTAAGCCAGCCTCGAACACCAAAAGACAATCATTCAAGTGGAACGCCAAAGGGAAAGGAAAGACAGGATGACCACACGAGTGAGTGAGTGAGGTGAGTGAGGTGAGTGAGTGAGTGAGTGAGGTGAGTGAGTGAGTGAGTGAGTGAGTGAGGTGAGTGAGTGAGTGAGTGAGTGAGTGAGTGAGTGAGGTGAGGTGAGTGATGAATGCCATCAATGCATTGAAAAAGGGACAAAAGCCACGTTTAATCAGAGCATTGAATGCTCTCAGTAGCGCCTAGACTAAGATCTTGGTAGGTATATATACACAGCTATACTGAGAGCATTCAACGCTCTGACTATGTGGCAGGTTAATACTGATATGAGGTTAGGGGACTTACGTGGCTGGTTAAAACTTCCATATACAGTGGCTGGTTAAAACTTCCATATACAGTATGAGGGGTGATCAGGTCCAGGTAATTCCAAAGTCTGCATCAATGCTGACTTACGGAAAGGGTTGCTGACTTACCGACTTAAAATGGGAGAACGCCCAAGCCCTCACTGACTGCGCGCCTAAGTCAGTGAGTCAGTAAGGGAGCGGATTGGAATTGGGGCCACTGAGTGAGCGATTGAGTGAGCGAGTGAGTGAGTGAGTGAGTGAGTAAAGCGTTATTCATAGTCTGATTTATCGGTGGTGAGGTGACCACCGCAACTACAACATGACGTCACTGAGCCCGCGGTGAAGAGCAAACCACCGCTCTCCCCAGCCCTTCTTTGTTTTTTACTCACCACCGCTCCACGTCACCTCACCACCGGAGCGGTGGTCACCTCACCACCGGAGCGGTGGTCACCTCACCACCGGAGCGGTGGTCACCTCACCACCGGAGCGGTGGTCACCTCACCACCGGAGCGGCGGTGGTCACCTCACCACCGGAGCGGTGGTGGTCACCTCACCACCGGAGCGGTGGTGGTCACCTCACCACCGGAGCGGTGGTCACCTCACCACCGGAGCGGTGGTCACCTCACCACTGAAAATCCAGACTATGAATAGGCCTAGAGTGAGTGAGTGAGTGAGTGAGGAGGCAAGGATATATCCATATTTGAGTAGTCAAGACATATATAAATTAATATTGTTCTGGTCTTTTTTTTGTTTTTGCAGACATGTCATGTTCACCATCATAACTGATCATCGTAAATCCAGTGTCCTCCCGTCTCCTTATCGATGTCTGAATAAATACTACGTGCATGGGGCGGATTGTACAAATCCCCCAGAAGTCATGTGGCTCACGCCACGGCCTCTAATCCAGCTGGACTATCAGATCAACTCAATTTGACGGCCTAATCTCCCCCACTGCCTCTTAATGAGGTGTATAAAGCAACCTCCTCCATCACAAATGTCACTCTTTAACACCCGGTGACCATGCAGTGATCCGACCCGAGACAAAAATGGAAGCTAGGGATTGGATTAAGATGTATATTTATTGCTGTGCCATGCTCATAATGTCAGTGGCATGCCTTTTGATACCAGCTAAATCCTGTGATGTACAGTAGTATGTGATTGTTGGCTTGGTGGTGCATATGTGCTTGCAGGGAAAGCTTTCCATTTTGAAAGCTTTTTTTTCCATTTTTCTTTGGCCTTAAATTGGTCTGCCACCGCAATCATTTCCCCCCCCCCCCAATCCGTGTGTTCCTGGTTTCAGTCAATCCTTGGCTGGACGTAGCCATTACCTCGTGTGGGAGCAGAGGAAATTTGCCATGTAATCACCTGTGCAGCCTACCCAGTTTCTCTTCTCCACAGTCCCCCTTTAAGAAACCGACGCGACAAATATGTTTTTTGTTAACCCCTTTATAATACAGGGTGCTATACTGTATTATGTGGAGCATTCAAAGCTCTGAAATAGGGTTCTATACCCCCTAACCCAACCCCCCGCACTGCCGTATTGCTCAACATCAAACTGATTTCCATGGTTATAATAGTCTTGTCCCGGCTGTATGCCAAGCTTGCGATATAATGAGCAGAATCATCATGGAAGCTCTTTTTTTAGGCTCACCCACGTGGTTGGTACTACAAAGTACCAACCAGTCCCAGTAACCGCGAATCATTTCCTTGACTATAGGCAGAGATGTATTACATTATTCCATCACATGCTATATACTTTCCAGAACCTCAGATGTAATGTGATGTTTGATAACGATGACACATCCCTGGAGGGAAACCCACAGACTGCACTGTATGTGCATTCGGATATCAAAGTGGCAAGTGATATTCCTTTGTTAAAAAGGTTAAATCACTATATTCTAATCATTGCTATAGACTATAGAGTGTTTGTTCAGTAGCCGTACATGAACATGAAATGCACTTTCAGGTATAGGCGACACAATTTCAGCCAATCAGGAGAGAGTATACGTATAAGGCATTTACCAGCTACATTTCATTAATAGTGTTCCAGTTCCAATTCTGGTCTGCTCATTCCTTATAATTTGTGTCACAATTCCACTTGTTTAATCTGTATCCTGACTGCGTTCTCTAATCCTGGTTGGATAAAGGCATGTTCCGTTTAACACATAGACTGCTACAGGTTCTAGCGGACCCTGGCTTACTGGTGCTGAAGGCTTAACATGGGCTTTTTGAACTTTTTGGGGGGCCCACAGCGAGGGGCCTCTTATAGCGAGAATCACAATCGCATAAATAAAAAGAAAGCCCAACTTGTCCACTTCAATTTAAAAAAAAAATTATGATTCTACCATCTTCCATTCTGGAGATATTGACCTTTTTCTAACACCTGCTTTTGCCTGCACGCTGCTTGTGAAAAAAAACAACAGAGATATGGAGGCCTGAAGTTGACAGACATTTCAGTTCAGTTTTTTTAGTTCAAAAGACCGATATAAAATTGAGCACAAATAATATCCTATACAAACCATATACCGAATGAAAGCCCTGAATGTCTACTTTTAGGAGGAAAACAGTACACATTGTACACATATACAGTTTGTCACTAATTGGCTATTGAATGCAGCTTGCGCCCACCAGAGAACTTTAGAGAAGGCATGGACCCGAAGAACTATTATTCACAAAATAAGGCCTATAGCGACATGTACATACTATATACCGTATGAAACAGTAGACTCTCTGCTTTCATAAGAAAAATACCACCCAGAAAAATCACACCCCTGTGAAGTGAGCAGTGCAATTGCACTGCTCACTTCACAGGGGTGTGATTTTTATTATTATTACAGTATTAGTATTTTTCTTATGAAAGCAGAGAGTCGACTGTTTCATACGGTATATAGTATGTACATGTCGCTATAGGCCTTATTTTGTGAATAATAGTTATTCAGGCCCATGCCATCTCTAAAGTTCTCTGAAAAAGATAATTTTAGAGAGCATGGACCTAACAACTAAATATTCACAAAATAAGGCCTATAGCGACATGTACATACTATATACCGTATGAAACAGAATACTCTCTGCTTTCATAAGAAAAATACTAATACTGTAATAATAATAGAAATCACACCCCAGTGAAGTGAGCAGTGCAATGTTGCACTGCTCACTTCACAACATTGCACTGCTCACTTCACAGGGGTGTGATTTTTATTATTACGAGTAAGACGCGCGAACGCGGAAGGCGAACGCAGATCGTAAATTGCAATAACAATTAGAATAAATTACAGACATGATCTGCAGGGTGTCATAGTTAGTGCTTGGACCACGCCAGCTCCATATATGGTCACAAAAGACGCCATCACACTCATGTCACCATGACTCAGCCATAACCATATAAGGAGTCCCCAAAGCAGGACCACGCCATCACACTCATGTCACCATGACTCACAAATCACTCAGCTCCATATATGGGCACAAAAGGGCCAGGTCCACATATACAGTAAGCGGGACAGACAGACACACACACACACACACACACACAGACAGACAGACAGACAGACAGACAGACGTGATCTGCTAGGTCTCATAGTAAGTGCTCATTGCATTCGCAATTACAGTATTAGTTTTTTTCTTATGAAAGCAGAGAGTCTTGATGCACATTATCTGATCATAAAACGGACTTGGAAACTTTCTTCAATCGTAGCCCCATATGTGCCCTCTCCCTACGCTCATTGAACTCATTCTGTGATTCGAGCTACAAACAATCGCAGTAACGGGGGGGGGGGGGGGGGCAACTAGGCTTTGAGGAAATGATCTTGCATAATCAACATTATTGTCGATTGTCGTGTGCCGCTCCAAACATGTCCAGACATACCACTAACCTCATCGATCCAGTCTCGCGTATCTATAAGGTGAGACGCGAGACTGGATCGGATTGTGTCTGGACATGTTTGGGAAAAAAAACAAGAAAAACAACGAGATGGATGCAGCAGCAGAAGCAGCACGTCAACGTATTTGGAAGAAAGAAAACGAGAAAGCACCACCTGTCGTTGCAAGACAAACACCCGTATGTTGCTGATAGACAGATAATAATCGATCCGATTTTGTCCTGCCGTTCATTTTATCACATTAGGTGCAGGGCAGGCTGCTCGACGGTGAGTTTATAATAGCCTGTTGTAACGAGAAAGGGGGGTGGGTGGTTGGATGGATGCGAGCAGCGCAGCAGCGCAGCAGCAGCAGCAGTACGGCTTGCGATCAGCGACCAACGTATCATGGCAGGCCCTCGATAATGATGTGCAATCTGTCCATGACTAACTCCACATGTGTCTGGCAAACGTTACGTTATGAAATCAAATGCCGATCGTTGCAGGTTTATATACGGGCAGAGAGCAAATCGCGTTGTATCTTGTTCCGAGAATGAGAGCGCAAGCCTTGCAGTTGAAAGCAGTGGGGACTCGGGAGTGGGGGGGGAACTGCCAATGCGATCCAAGAGGAAGAGACCCCCCCCCCCACCATTCTCCCTCGGGAGAAACCATGTAGAAACAGGAGGGGAGGGGGAATCGAGTGTATTCACACAAACAAGAGCATTGTCCCATCCATTTTAGATCCCCTGACATCTGCGTTGGTCTATGCCGGACGGCCGTATCCATTACGTCGTACGTCCTCGCATAGACCAACCAATAGGCGGTGCCAGACGCTTCTCAGACCAACACCTCTTTTCAGCAGGGGGGGGTTTTAACTCTTTTTAGAGCCGATCGGTGTTACATTATGAGTTGTCCGGGCGCAAATATAGTTGAACCATAGTAATCAATAAAAAAACGTTTTTTGGACCATAAAACGTATAAAAACGTTATGCGCTTCTTGCGCTTGGCTATAATAAAACGTTTAAAAACGCTTTGCGCATTCGATGAGTTAATACAAAGCTGAAGAGACATGGACACTCCTGTTACTGCAACAAACACTCTATAGCAATGAGTGCTACAGTATCACACAATATAGAGCTTTTTTTTAACACTTATTTTAAATCACTAATTCTTTAAGTTCTGAGACAGTTCCTCACTCTGGCCCGACTTTTGACCCACAAACTCCCCCTTTATTTATGTTTTACTATATACGTGATTTCAGGGTGTATTTGTTTCAAGAAGTCATAGTAACACTGATAGGTTGAGGACGGTCGAAGAGCACCCTCTAGCGCAAGGTGTTGGGATTATAGAGATGACGCTAGATCTCAGTCCATATGGCAGTTAAAAGGTGCCACGTATAATTTTACTTTTTATTTCCCGTTAGACATTTCAAGTGCATCGTATATTCTATTCTATTCTATTTTCTGGTAAGTAAGCCTTTTTAAAAATAATTAAAGGTAGAGTAAGTGATTTCACTCAAAAAACCTTAGGTTTCGTTTTTGGCTGTGGGACCTAAGCCTTCGTCCAATCAGGATAGAGAGTCAAAAACGAAACCTAAGGTTTTTTGACCCCCAGGGGTTAACTGGGGACAGGGAGGAACTCCTTATATGGTCAGCACACTCTATAGTAGAGAGGATTATCACAACAAAACAAAAAAATAAGTGATATTTGAATTAAGTGAAATCACTTACTCTACCTTTAAAAAAATAATAATAATATAGGGACCCTTACGAATGTGTCCAAGACCCACAAATGGGTCCAGATCCAGTGATACATCTTCTATTTTAATACACAGGCATTTGAAGGCAACGTTGCCTTACATACAACAATACAATTTCATCACACACGCACGCACGCACGCACGCACGCACGTACAGTTCAGTGAATCAAGTCGCTATGTCTGGACAAGGTTAATAAGAGTGCTGACCCCCATTCTGACCTGGACCCTAACCTCCGTTTCTCCACCTCATTAATCTGCCAATAGCTGCCAGCTGCGCTGCACACGCCCGGCTTGCCCGCCGCGTGCCTCCCTGGACGAGGGAGTACACATACATACAGTACATTACATACAGTACTATACAATACACTCAAGAGGTTTTCTTCATGACAAAAGCCGGGGTTAAATATAAATCTCGCCGGTCAGTAAAAAAAGAACATACAGCAATTTATTGTCATCACTGCAAATCAAGACACATTTCAAAATCTTGTGCTCGGCAACTGCTCTCTCCTTCCCTCCCTCCCTCCCTGTCTCTTTCTCGATCGATCTCTCTCTGTGTCTCTCCCTTTCTCTCTCTCTCTGCGTCTCACCATAGTCACACAGCAGGAGAGGGACCGTGATACAAGAGGGGACGATGGAAAGACTGGCACTGTTATGAGAAGTTCCACGTGCAACTGTCCTCGAAATGCAAGCCAATGCAACCACAACACAAAACAACAATATCGCATCCAACGGAGACACCGAAAGACACTTCCACAACAGCAAATGGGCTCTATATAAGCACAGCGGCCAAATTGGGGCCTCTTCTTTCCTTCCTTCACAGGCCTTAACCAATTACACTAATTAAGGCTCCGTTCCATTCTGGTCAAAACGGAGTCAGTTGTGCATGTTGGCGCACTGGAAACACTAGCTCTGCCTCACCTCAAACTCCAGGCCGGGGCCCTCATGGTTCCTGGGAGTTCCAAATGCACCCCTTACATCCTTGTACACTCTCAGAGTGTACAAGCGTATGGTAGCCCTCGACATTAAATAGAACTCACCACTGACTAGTATGCCATGACCTCTTTGAGTGCTAACCTATATTTTGATTTATTGCCAGCCAGCTGAGGCAATCAACGCTATATGAAGGATTAATCTGAGGAGCCCATTTCTGTGCCGTTATTTAACGTTTGATTGCTCATTACTCTGGGTGAACTGAAAGAGATTCAAATGGCGCGAGGCATTGTTTTGTTGAGAAATCATTATGCACGCAGCCCCACACACACACACAAATTGCATAATTGTAATGAAGCTAATCAATCCACTTGCACGAAGATGAAGCCGTTTAGGCTTACATTTAAGTTTTTAGTCCTTTTATATGTTCAAATTGTTTTCACACAACATAATGCTATGTCGTTAGGCTATACATGTATGCACCTGCTTATCGTTGTGCTGACAATATGTGAATTTGATATTAGGGGGAGGGATATACAATGCGCGCAATCAGCCTCCTTAGTCTCATTCCACCTGGTATTTACCATGTGACTCACTCAGTAGTTCAAACAGCAGTATGTGAAGTGTTGCTCCACACACACACACACACACACACACACACACACACACACACACACACACACACACACACACACACACACACGCACACGCACACACACACAATCGATGCATGTTTCATGGTAATGAGCCAAATACCCCTCTAATTGACATGAACGTGAGGAACAGAAGCCTGCATATTGACCAACGTACAAATCTATGCCCAACACACTGCGGAGGAAGACATGTATCCAAGAAGCATGCGCTGTACAACAAAACAATGGGCCCAGTATAGCAACTATATATATGCTGGTTCCGCCGCTCGCCCATGGCGAAGTATACGCATAGTTAGTTATAGCCTCGGCCCCCGGCATCCGCGCGTTGTATACTACAGCTCCATTGAAAGCGTCCCGTGGTGCGAGTGGTGGAAAAGTATACTGCAGCGTTACTTGGAGATTTTCATAAAGATTAGAAAACATACATTGAAGGTAGAGTAAGTGATTTCACTCAAAAAACCTTAGGTTTCGTTTTTGGCTGTGGGACCTATAAGCCTTCGTCCAATCAGGATAAGAGAGTCAAAAACGAAACCTAAGGTTTTTTTGACCCCCCCCAGGGGTTAACTGGGGACAGGGAGGAACTCCTTATATGGTCAGCACACTCTATAGTAGAGAGGATTATCACAGCAAAACAAAAAAAAATAAGTGATATTTGAATTAAGTGAAATCACTTCCTCTACCTTTAACCACTTCAACCGTACATTGCATTTCGGGCCATTTGACAATTGATTCGATTTGTCTCCCGACACGTGAACGCGGCGTTTTGCGTTGAACAAATGTGTTTCTATAAATCCATGTCGTTATAAACACCGCCTCTCCACTATATAGCTAAGGCCAGACAGACCACCACACGGTGAAGTGCTATCTCCTTCAAAGTTCGTTCTGAAGCAGGTGTTGTTCTATACAACAACAACATCGACAGATGATGCATTATGAGATTAAGTGGATCAGTCTAAGCAAAGGTTCCCAGTTCCCACAGCCAATATACAGGGCTGCGCTATCAACAAGACCACGCAGGCTCCGTTGGCCACGCTCCCAGGTCGTCTATGTGGGCACAGCAGGCCTGCACTGTGGTCGCTGATAACACGTCCGATTGGCAAAGGCAATATTTGTACGCAACGACAGAGGTGGAAAAAAAATAATACTTGTTTTACTTAAGTAAAAGTAGCAATACTGCAATTTAGAACTACTTTGCTACGAGTAAAAGTACGGAATTGAAAATGTACTAAAAGTACAAAAGTATCGGCATCAAAATAAAGTAAGAGTACTCATTGTGCAGAATGTGCCATTTCACAAGTTCAAAATGTGTTCAAATTCTATTGAAAATAGCCGATCTACAAGCTCACAATGCGTCGACACATTGTGAGCTTGTAGATCGGCTATTTTCAAATGGCCGAAATGTATAGGGTTGATGTGGCTAATCTAAAATCTAAAATCTCTAAAGTAACCAGTAACTACGGTATTCAAATAATTGTAGTGGAGTAAAAGTAAAAAATGCTGTCTCTGAGATGTAGTTGGAGTAGAAGTAAAAGTATTGGAAAATACCGTACTTAAGTACTTTCCACCACTGGCAAGCACTGTGGATGGCCTGTACTGTGGATGCTGATTAAACGTCAGAGCGACGAGGCCAAATGTGCCTGAACATCAAGCAAAGGAAAACATGCATACTAACTAAATAAGTTACACAAAAAATAACAGCGCAAACGAAAAGAAAGTGACTCGATCAAAGTCAGATCACTCTGTGTGGGGGGGGGGGGGGGGGGGGGGGGTTCCGCGGACACGTCCAGACCCACAGGAACGAGGCCAGGGTTTCCGGCGAGCCGCCCCGCGTCCGAAACGGTCGAGAAATGACAGAGTTACCGTGTCCCCGCCGGGGGTACCCAGAGCATCCAGGACGCAGCCAGCCACGGACGGACACAGCCAGCCAGGGACACAGGGACGCAGACACAGGGACACAGGGACACAGGGACACAGCCAGCCAGGGACACAGCCAGCCAGGGACACAGGGACACAGCCAGCCAGGGACACAGGGACACAGCCAGCCAGGGACACAGGGACACAGCCAGCCAGGGACACAGGGACACAGGGACACAGCCAGCCAGGGACACAGGGACACAGCCAGCCAGGGACACAGGGACACAGCCAGCCAGGGACACAGGGACACAGCCAGCCAGGGACACAGGGACACAGCCAGCCAGGGACACAGCCAGCCAGGGACACAGGGACACAGGGACACAGCCAGCCAGGGACACAGCCAGCCAGGGACACAGGGACACAGCCAGCCAGGGACACAGGGAGACAGGGACACAGGGACACAGCCAGCCAGGGACACAGCCAGCCAGGGACACAGGGACACAGCCAGCCAGGGACACAGGGAGACAGGGACACAGGGACACAGGGACACAGCCAGAGACACACAAAGCGTCCTATGCAACCTGGCCGAAAACAACTTGGTAACCGGGGTGCGTGACCACACGATTGGGCCTCGCCGAAACCTGACTCCCAACATCTCCTCCCCATGGCATAATATACTATCCCATCGACGCCAGGGTGACGCTTGATGTAACTTTAAAACAAACGTATCCCAGAAACTACAGATAAGTTCCTCTCTCAACGTGATTAAAAAGGTGTCAGACAAGCTAATACAAATCTGGTTTTGTTTTTACGCTTGCTGCACCAGATACCGGTGGAGCTCGCAGGTAAAAGTCCCTGCACTACAGTGCACGGTGGACCCCCCCACACACACACACACACACACACACACACACACACACACACACACACACAAACACACACTCTTCTGAACTTTACTAAAATTATATATGGCACGCCGGCCAACAGTTCCAAGTACATCCTTGCATGCAGTGACAGTGAGTAACAGTTCTGTAGCAGTGGAGCCTGCCTACCTGTTAATGTTTTGGGCAGCTGCAGCTGCTGCTGCTGATGATTTTTACCAGCGTGATACTTTTACAATTAATTACTCACCTAATGCTGGTTGCCGCCACCGTAGAGGTTGGTTCCACGTATATTTTAACGTATATTCCCAAGTGTGTACACATTGTAGTCAAAGATGCGCAGCGTGGCTTTTCATATAGGTAAATATATAAACTTTGACTAAAAGCATGTGAACACATGCTGGAAGTCCCTACATCCCGGCATCATGATCTGAAACACAACTGTCCGTCATGGAAGTAGGCTACAAAGGAAACAGATATGTGGTAGTTTTCTGGGAGTTTGTTCCAGATATGTGGTATAGTTTTCTGGGAGTTTGTTCCAGATATGTGGTAGTTTTCTGGGAGTTTGTTCCATATTATGTGGTAGTTTTCTTGGAGTTTGTTCCAGATATGTGGTATAGTTTTCTGGGAGTTTGTTCCAGATATGTGGTATAGTTTTCTGGGAGTTTGTTCCAGATATGTGGTATAGTTTTCTAGGAGTTTGTTCCAGATATGTGGTAGTTTTCTGGGAGTTTGTTCCATATTATGTGGTAGTTTTCTTGGAGTTTGTTCCAGATATGTGGTAGTTTTCTGGGAGTTTGTTCCATATTATGTGGTATAGTTTTCTTGGAGTTTGTTCCAGATATGTGGTATAGTTTTCTGGGAGTTTGTTCCAGATATGTGGTATATTTTTCTGGGAGTTTGTCCCAGATATGTGGTATAGTTTTCTGGGAGTTTGTTCCAGATATGTGGTATAGTTTTCTGGGAGTTTGTTCCAGATATGTGGTATATTTTTTCTGGGAGTTTGTTCCAGATATGTGGTAGTTTTCTGGGAGTTTGTTCCATATTATGTGGTAGTTTTCTTGGAGTTTGTTCCAGATATGTGGTATAGTTTTCTGGGAGTTTGGTGGTAGTTTTCTTGGAGTTTGTTCCAGATATTTGGTATAGTTTTCTGGGAGTTTGTTCCAGATATGTGGTATAGTTTTCTGGGAGTTTGTTCCAGATATGTGGTATAGTTTTCTGGGAGTTTGTTCCAGATATGTGGTATAGTTTTCTAGGAGTTTGTTCCAGATATGTGGTATAGTTTTCTGGGAGTTTGTTCCAGATATGTGGTATAGTTTTCTAGGAGTTTGTTCCAGATATGTGGTATAGTTTTCTGGGAGTTTGTTCCAGGTAGGTGGTATAGTTTTCTGGGAGTTTGTTCCAGATATGTGGTAGTTTTCTGGGAGTTTGTTCCAGATATGTGGTAGTTTTCTGGGAGTTTGTTCCAGATATTTGGTATAGTTTTCTGGGAGTTTGTTCCAGATATGTGGTAGTTTTCTGGGAGTTTGTTCCATATTATGTGGTAGTTTTCTTGGAGTTTGTTCCAGATATGTGGTATAGTTTTCTGGGAGTTTGTTCCAGATATGTGGTAGTTTTCTGGGAGTTTGTTCCAGATATGTGGTATAGTTTTCTGGGAGTTTGTTCCAGATATGTGGTATAGTTTTCTGGGAGTTTGTTCCAGATATGTGGTATAGTTTTCTGGGAGTTTGTTCCAGATATGTGGTAGTTTTCTTGGAGTTTGTTCCAGATAATGTGGTAGTTTTCTGGGAGTTTGTTCCAGATATTTGGTATAGTTTTTTTGGGAGTTTGTTCCAGATATGTGGTATAGTTTTCTGGGAGTTTGTTCAAGATATGTGGTGCATAAAAACTACATTGTGTAAATACAGAGGAGAAGTCTACTGAGTTGCAAAAAGAAAACGACTTTCTGGCCATGACAACCCATGCATCCAAACAGAAAAGTCCTATCTGGTTGCATTAAACAACGTTAAACAATCTTAAACTCACTTTGCATGTTGCTTTGCCACGCGATGTGCCATGCACTTTAAGCATGCGCATACCCTCTATATGAATCACGCCATGGGGATTAAATCCATTTTATTTCCTAACATTTTGTGTGCCCATTTGAGGGATTTCCATTAATGACGTAGACGGCCCTGACGGGCAGATAAATCAGGCCTTGTTATTTAGATCATATCGGGGGGGGGGGGGGGGTTATGGGGCTGCTCCCATAATTGGACCTTTAAGCCCGGGAGTGCTGCATGCCAACGCACGTCTAGTATTCATATGCCACTTGTGCAAATTAAATAACACGTGATCAATATCACAGATGCATCCTGCAGCGATGGCATATACTGTAGCTCCCTTGCCTTGGAACACTGGCCTGAGACTAGGAGAGGTACATATAGGCAAGGGGCGAAAGGACCTGCGGCAATGGGCCCCCGGTGCAAATATCTGGGGATGGGGGTGCGATGCGATAATATGATGCGTTGCGCTTCATTGTACCAAACGGCGTCTTTGAACTGTGCACCTAAGCGATAGTGATAGTAAAATATTCAATCAATTTGCATGTTTCATTTTCAATCAATCTTCATCTGTGTATATCTGTAGGACTGCAGCCTTGCAGGCTATCAGAAATGACTTTGGACAGACGGGGGGGGGGGGGGGGGGGGGGGGCAACTTTAGTGACAGATTACTTTTCCTGGGTTGTTACATCTTCTGATAGTGCTGACATGATATAATAATCCCATCTAGTGTTTCATTAGTGCGACGGAACGTGACAGAATAGGCTACAGCTGAGCTATGTTGCGCTGCTGACAGGCACATGAACACAGTAACACACGCGTTGAGACAAGGTGGTTAAAGGTATACCAAGACGGAGTGGACAGTGATGTCACTGTTATATGCAACACGGAAGTAGTATGGACTGTTTATAAACAAGTCGGTCAGTGACATCACTGGCGAATCCTTGGTGTTACTCTTCCTGCGACCGATGGCCCCTGAAACCAGGCTTTCACCGTCGTCTTGACTCTTTTTTTCCCTCTTCTTCTTCCCGCTTCATGGGCCCCTAGGGGGCGCTGGGGGCCGCTGGGCCTCGGCGCATTGCATCGGTTGCACCGTCAATATCGTCGCCACTGGCTATAGGACCCAAGTGCATGACAGACAAACGGAGGCTTAGAGTACAATGCAAGAGGTTTTAATAGTAGAATTAAATACACGAGGGAGCAACTTAAGAATATATATACGAGGAGAAACACTATAGGAAACTACTATAGCTCTGGTCCATGTAGCTCTAATGCGTTTCATTTACAGCATAATGTTACTCTCAACTTCCGGCGCTCGCATGCATGCAGACCAGCCTTCTCCGCCTTTAGCGTAAATGAAAATAACGTTTTTTTTTGCTACTCACCAAAACAAAGGCGGGTTGTGCCATTAGAAAGCCTACTTTCCGTAGTGGAAGCACCCCCCACCACACGTATAAATAAACGGTACTTTTTGGCCAAAAGGGGATATTAAGTGCAAAGAAAGAAAAAAAGAAAACTGTAAGGACGATGGCTTGAAAGGTTTGTGGACTGAACATATACTCTGGGTTTTTTTTTCTCTCATTGGAGGTAATTGCTCCGTTCGTTGGCCCTATATATATATACCCAGCACTTACAGCATCTACTGTGAAAAGCACATCCAAGGACATGCACAGGAAATGGCCGACACAAACAGTAAGTCATACTATGCTGTAGTCACAGCATCGCATGCACACACACACACACACACACACACACAGGTCAGCGGTTACCCACACCTTTCCATTGTGTGTGTGTGTGTGTGTGTGTGTGTGTGTGTGTGTGTGGGGGGGGGGGGGGGGGGGGTGGGGGTTAACGTTAATGATATGCCCAACATGGGAAGCCAGATTGGAAGTGCTTATATTGGTCGAAAATGATCTTAGGAATTTAACGTGAAATGTAAATTACATTTGATGCTTTTACGTTTGTATCGTTTCTTCTTGTCTTTATCTCCCTGCAACCCCCCCCCCCCAATTTCAAAAACCACTGAGCTAGGTCATTAACAGCACGTGCATCAGGGGCTGATGCAACGGAGTGCTGCTCATTGGAATCAGATTGCATTGAAAGGGAACCCGGTGATTTACCTCGGGTTGTTAACCCATTCTGACCTGAGATCAGATTCATACGAGGTTTCCACTGGGACACACACTGGTCTGATGAACCCATTCTGACCTGAGATCAGATTCTAAAAAATGTCAGTCGTTCTTCGATTTTTCAAAAATTGCAGACCTACAAGCTCGTAGCGCGCCACTCGGTGGCGCGCTATGAGCTTGTAGATCTGCTATTTTTCAATAGGTAAAGCATAACATAGTGCTAACACCAAAATGGGTTCCCGCACAGAATGGGTTAAATGCAGCGTTGCTTGGGTCCGGTCCCATTGATTGTATGTTTTCATTGGCCCGAAAGAGGTAAAAGCTTGACAGAGAGAGAGAGAGAGAGAGAGAGAGAGAGAGAGAGAGAGACAGAGAGACAGAGAGACAGAGAGAGAGAGAGAGAGAGAGAGAGAGAGAGAGAGAGAGAGAGAGAGAGAGAGAGAGAGAGAGAGAGAGAGAGAGAGAGAGAGAGAAGAGCGGAGGCAAGCACACTGACCTCGCTTCATGAATTGAAGAGGACTGGAATATTGAACATCTTTCCCGTTCAATCTCCACTCGTCATTGTTCCGTCGATGTGCCCGTCTCCAATTACTCTCTAGCACAGAGTGTAAGGCTATAGAGCTGCCTTAGAACGTTCACAACAATGCAGGTTACAGCATGCACACGGCTGTTTGAATGAACAAACCATTCTTTACTTTAAAAATCAGCTCTATCGCATGTATATCCGTGCCTTTGGCATGAGTGCCGCCGGCTAATTTGACACACAGGCTATAAAGATTCCCAAAATACACGCGGATACAGCGCTCATATTATGGAATATATTATATTCACCATATTCACTGTGAGATATGACACCATTGCTCATAATAACAAATGCATAATGCTGAATGATGAATCTCCGCTGTCGCCTAACGCAACTGTAGGCGGATTTTCCATTACAAGAGACTACATATAACTGTCTTGCATTTTATATATATATATATATATATATATACCATAGCACAGACAGACAGACAGACAGTTATAAACACTTAAGATGGAAAGATTGATGGGTAGATAAAGAACGTGGAATAAAGTCGGGGTTTTGCACTTTATCCCATTCTGACCCGAGATCAGATTCATACGAGGTTTCCACTGGACACACACTGGTCTGATTAACCCATTCTGACCTGAGATCAGATTCTAAAAAAATGTCAGTCGTTAAAAAATAGCAGACCTACAAGCTCGAAGCGCGCCACTCGGTGGCGCGCTACGAGCTTGTATAGGTTCTGCTATTTTTCAATAGCTAAAGCATAACATGATGCCAACACCAAAATGGTTTCCCGTTCAGAATGGGTTATACAAGGCCACAGGCTATAGTATTACCTATTATCATGAGCACAACCCTGCATCAAATTGGTTTGAACGGTGCCATTTCAGGGCCATGCAGACATGCATACAATGAGATCATGCATATATAGCCATAGCCAGGCTATACGCCAAAGCATTATCCTCTGATGGTACAGTAACGCAAAGTGTTGAAAGCCACTTCCGTTCATTCATGTTATGGTTCATCCTATCTTTTTTAAACTTCGCCACCTGGATATAAGGTGACCCTATATACGTACATGACACATACAGTATGCTTACTTAACCTCTATAGGATGACCCTGATTGTACAGTCGGCTGCATGCAGCGAACACGGTCGAAAACTGAAAACGTTGACTTGCTCATCATGGGACCATTTTCGGACAGATTCAACGATATCGAATTGTCAAGATTGTTAGTTGAATGTCATAATTCATTTTACAATTCAGTACAAAGTGCAAGATCAGAGTGAGTGGCAGGAACTTTTTTTTCTTTTTCTTTTTTTTACTTTATGTTTTCAATTTCCATTTAGAATTATATGTAGTAGCCTAATTAACGTGGTTTTGCTAGTTTCGTAGAGTTTTTATTTTTGGAAATGGTCTAGTTTTAGTAGATTTGTATTAGTTTTAGATTAGTATTATAATATCGGGTATTCAAAAAGGTCTGAAAAAGTATTAATTTGTGTAATAACAATCCCATGTATTAAAGGACCACTTTTCAACCTATCTTCATATAATAGGTCCTCACTAATAATCATGATAAAAATGGCGCAATTTTTTTCTACTCTGCCTGTGTCTCATAGGAGGGCAGTTCAGAAACAGTCTTCCAGTGACATCATCGATGGGGAATACAAGCTAATAGAAACTGCAGGCTTTCTAGTCCTGAAAAGTTGCAATGGGAAAATGGAAGCCATCGTTCTCACGATAATGAAAATCTAAACATTTTTGTCAAAAGAATATTGTTTAAAAAAATAAACTACCTCATGATGATGTCACTGGAAGACGGTTTCTAAAGTGCCCACAGCCGTCCAATGAGACACAGACTGAGTAGAAAGAAGTAGTGAGGACCTATTATATGAAGATAAGTTGAAAAGTGGTGAAGTGGTCCTTTAAGGACGAAACAAAAAATTGGAAGATAGATTTTATGTCCTCCAATTGGACTTATTGTCTTACAATCTCCACAATAGCTGCAAAAACCATGGGGTTAGCGTGTAGAAACCCCATGGTTTTTGCTCTACACCGTAGAGCTCTTAGTATGCGCGAGAAGCCGTGCGAATATATAAGCCTCCTCGATCTGTACCGACGAACGTACAAGCCTCGAAAACTAAGGGATGCGATTGATCTCTGCACGTGTGCACAATTCCAACCGTGAAACCAGTGATTATTTGTGATATCGTCCGCCTCACAGAAACCAGGCATGCAGTGATGACCGACCAGATCTCAAATTCATCGATCAAGCCTCCAGGTGGTTTTTCTTTTTTTCCTTCTGTTTTCCACATAAGACAAGACCAAACAACACTCGGGTAAACAACGAGGGGAAGAGGGGTACACACACACACACACACACACACACACACACACACACACACACACACACACACACACACACACACACACACACACACACACACACACACACACACACACACACACACACACACACACACACACACACACACACACACACACACACACACACACACACACACACACACACACACACACACACACACACACACACACACACACACACACACACACACACACACACACGTGTTTATGACAAACGATTCCTGGTTCAGGAAAAGATGGGTTCATCTGTGACGATATTGAATTCCGTTGTTATTATTCATGTCATTCTTCATGTCATGTCTATGAATTGATTGCATATAGGGCCTAAATGGAAACAAAAACGTCTTTTTGGTGATTAAACACAGCTCTGTGCGCGTGTGTGTGGCCACGCACAGCTCTGTGCGCGCGCGTGTGGCCACGCACAGCTCTGTGCGCGAGTGTGTGTGTGTGACCACGCACAGCTCTGTGCGTGTGTGTGTGGCCACGCACAGCTCTGTGCGCGTGTGTGTGTGTGACCACGCACAGCTCTGTGCGCGTGTGTGTGTGACCACGCACAGCTCTGTGCGCGTGTGTGTGTGTGACCACGCACAGCTCTGTGCGCGTGTGTGTGTGACCACGCACAGCTCTGTGCACGTGTGTGTGTGTGACCACGCACAGCTCCAACACTGTCAATGTTCTGACAACACGTAAAACAACACTTTGATCGCCGATGACAATGAGACGGCCTGACATGACATCAGTGCTGCCGATTTCATCGCCTAAAACTACGACCGATGAAATGTTCGTGGACTATACCCTTCCCCCCCCCCCCCCCCCCACTGTCAAAACAAAATGAAAACAAAAAAAAAACAAAGCTATTATGACTGAACATACTCGACTAAAATCATATGATATTTAGTCAACTAAAAGTATAGACTCAAACTAAAACTTTTCCAAGATGACTAAAACGTGACGGAGGCTTTGATGACACTGTCCCTGACATGGTGTCAGAAAGAACAACCTTGCTCTCGGCGTGGAGTGAGTCCAAGTTCCCCCAGCGTGCACGACACGTCGCCGAGGACTTGCAAATGTGCAACAAACACCACATACAGTGGTCCAGAAAATGTCCTGCATTATTGCACTGCCTCCCCGAGTCCCGACAGCTGAAGAAATTCAGTGCGAGCCCTCGGGGGACATCCTTCAGGCATTATCAAGGGCAGCCCCGTCAGGCCGCGTGACGCCAAGGGTCGGGGGGAGCTGTATACCACCCTCGACTGCCAACTTGCTACTACTGCGCATATACGTTTTGAACAAACGTATACATTTCTACAATCAAAATATATTGTAGAAATGTTGGAGATGGAGGGGGGAAAGGAACTGGTTGGAATAACGTGTTCCTTCCACGCGCTATACGTCCAACCAGGGAAACTTCGCCCCCCTGTCAGGTGTAAAATGAGCAACTCGGACACTCGGGCATGAAGGAAGCATGAGTTCAAGTCCGTTGCTCTCCCCTTTGTCCCCCATATATGGGGGACTAGGTTGGTGGAGGGTGTGTGTAGAGCCCAGGATCACGTTAGATGATTGACACAGGGGTGAAAAATGGGTTAGAAAATCGTGGGATAAAAATATATTAAAAAAAAGAAGAAAAAAAATTCTGAGAGGTCTCTGCACAGTCTGCAGGTATTGCATTTGCCTACTAACAAACCTTTACCCTGAATGAACACAATTAAAAAACAGTTAGTTGGGCAGCTGGGTGGATGGCATTTGAGGCCACGTAGCATCTAAATGTGTGTGGAGTACACACAGTATAGTATGCAAATGCCTTCAGGCTTAATTCATTCCTGGTATTCGTGTTATCCGTTTTCCTCTGTTCCTCTGAAAGGCTTCCTCAGAGGCAACAACACATCCCACGGCAGATGGCATAGAGAGAATGACAGGCCTCAATTTCCTGCTGTTTAACCCATTCTGAACGGGAACGGCATCACGTTATGCTTTAGCTATTGAAAAATAGCAGATCTACAAGCTCGTAGCGCGCCAAACAAAAAAATCGACTGACATTTTTTAGAATCTGATCTCAGGTCAGAATGGGTTAAACAGACCAGTGTGTGTCCAGTGGAAACCTCGCATGAATCTGATCTCAGGTCAGAATGGGTTAAAACATCACTCTGACGCCGCAGAACCTATTTTCAAACCAGCGGTAGCATATATTAAACAAATAAAAGACAAAGTATAACGCCAACATGCAGTGTCTGTTTTGTTTTTATCTTAAAGATATTTTTTGTTGATTTATTCAAATGTAGTTGGAGACTGGAGCCCGACACACACCGGCTGCGTCCCCCGCGCGGCGCCGCGCGGCGCGCACAGCCGCCTCCATTATTTTCAATGAACCTAACGCACACCGGCTCCGTCCGCCGCGCGGAGCCGCGCCGCGCCGCCCGGCGCGCCGATAGAACACAGTTCTATTTTCCAGGCGGCGCCGCGCGGCGCCGCGCAGCAACGCGCCGCGCCGCACACGGTCGCAGACGGTGTGTGGTGGGCTTGAGATGGGACACTGCAGAGCAACACAGGTCCTATACATCATACTATAATTCAGACAATGTCTGTCTGAATGCGTCTGTCTGTCTGTCTGTCAGAAACACCGCCGTAGCTCCTCACCGCCTGCACCAATCGCTCCCACTTTTCACACAGGCATTGACCATAACGATACGGAGGTCTTAACGAAGCCCATTTTCCCATTTTACAAATGATAAATTAATAATGAATTCATTAGTGAATTTAAAAAAATGCGAAAACGCATCCAGGGCGCAGTACCCCACAACGGGTAAGGGCTAGTAGCAATAATGCAGACCAGGGACAGTGTAGTTCGTAGCGTTGGTATTTGCACTATAGCCGAATGGTGATTAGAGATTGCGGGATAGGGTGATGGCTGATTTAAGCAGTCACATCTGGCCTGATCTAATTGGGTATTGGACCCTGCAGGGCTAATTGTGACTGCATGCACACCTGTTGTGCATCACACAAGATAAATCCCCGCCCAACGTTCAGAGAGAGAGAGAGACAGTCTGTGTGTCTGACTTGTTTCCTTGTGGCCGTCTACCACACCACACCAAGGCATGGGAAGCACACGGAGAGAGAGAGAGAGAGAGAGAGAGAGAGAGAGAGAGAGAGAGAGAGAGAGAGAGAGAGAGAGAGAGAGAGAACTCAAAATCTTGGTAAAAACAAGCTACCCGTATATCCAACTGCCAATAACGAAAGAACAAAACATCACGTTGACACACTTCTTTTCCCCTATTGTGTAAGTAGAGACTCTGGTCTTTGTTTTGAGATACTTAGACCTGTACAGTACATGATGCAAGACCTTGAGACCTTGACAACGATGCAACTTTGGGAACCTAATAATACCCGTTGTCTGCCTGTCTGCAGAGTGCAAATTGACTGTGACTTTGGTTCATTAGGCCCACTGGCAGAGCCTGAACAGAGCCGCTTATGGTGGTTCTGGAGAACCGTGGGTATTACAACCGTACGCGCGCACACACACACACACACACACACAGTCGCAGTCCGCCTACTGCGACTTGGGAACCTAATGATACACGTTGTCATAGCAGCCGTTTTAACTGTTGGCTGCCTGAGGCAGAGGCTGGAAATTGCACAGGTGAAAGGAGTTGGCCTCGTTAGGCCCACTGGCAGAGCTTGACCAGAAGAGCCTTTTGTGGTGGTTCTGGAGAACGGTGGGTCCGATACCAGGCAGGCAGGCAGGCACGCAGGCAGGCAGGCACGCAGACAGATAGACAGACAGACAGACAGACAGACAGTGTGGGCAGACAGACAGTGTGGGCAGACAGACAGTGTGGGCAGACAGACAGACAGACGGTGTGGGCAGACTGGTCTAGAGAAACTCGAGGCCCAACTACCATAATACCGTGACGCGTTTCCTAGTTAAAAAGGGCTGGGAAATAGAGACGGCCTCCAAGCACGGCTGCCCTTTCATCTCGATGAAGCTTGGCGTCTAGCATAATGAAGCATAGGCCTGTGTGGACAAATCGATTGACAGGTGCGTGTCATGATATTAACGGTTCAAGTTGGGTAGTAATCTCACGTTTACATTTTTGTTTGACAGAAAGCAATTGAAAGATTCTTGGACTTTTGATATAAAAACATTAACAGTTTCTCTTTTTGACCACAGGCACAGATATATGCTCTAAAAGTGTGAAAGGATATTTTCTTTAAAATCCATTTAGGCCCGACATCGAAATAAAGTTCGCTCTGAAAGAATATGTATTCAAAGATTTGTGCCGCATTTTTACGATTTTTTTTACAAAAATAGCAGACCTACAAGCAGACCTATTTTTCAATAGCTAAAGTATAATGCTTAGTTAAAACACCAAAAGGGGTTCCCGTCCAGAATGAGCTAATGTTCTGCTGGTGGAGGCCTATGGCCATTAAAAAAAGGGTGGAAAAACGGAAAGCTCAAGATTTTGACGCGTGGCGACAACTTTCACCTTCCAATCTTTCATGCCCGTTACTTCACAGGTGGTGGGAGTGAACCCTAACGCAGACAGTACAAACCTAACACAATGGAGGTCCAGTCGTTAATTATTCCAGTTTGTGTGTATTCATTGAGAGAGAGAGAGTTGTGCAGTTTCAAATGAACATACCGTTCATAATAATGGCCGATTCTCCTGTTCTTTAGAATGTGTCCGTCTCTGTCTGCTTCTGGCTGGTAAGAAACAAGTGTGCTCCCATTCCCTGTGTGCTTGTTCTGTGGCCGGTGTCCTTGAATCTAGCTCATCACTGCACCTGTGAGACCGTCTAGAATAACTATAGTACACGCCGCCCAGTGCCGTCACTCGAAAGCCTGTGTTCAAAAATAACAATGCCAACCTAACAAAACAGCAACGTCACCTTCCTAATGGCCCCTACATTATGTTTTTCGTGATTGTCACACTTGACTATACTGCAAACAGCTATTATATAACAGGGGGTCACTTCTGCCCAGGCGGCGCGCAAACACTGATGAAGGCCCGAGGAGGCCAAATAAATCTGCCTGTCAAGACTGCTGCTGTGGTAAATTAAAAAAAAAACCAAAGAATTTCTTGAGGGCACTTTTAAGCTTGAACATTTCCCACTCCCCTGCGTTGACCATGCAGTGTGTGTGTGTGTGTGTGTGTGAGTTGTCGGCCATTATAGGTTCAGTTCCTTTAATTAGTTCTTACGACGGCACACTTTGCTTCCTGCAAATTACGAATCGAACTACCATCTCATCAGGGACTATACGGATTGACACATTGGCTCACCGTAGGCCCCGCTGCCACTATAACCGCATGTGACAAATACCATTTGTCCTTTTCCACCACTCTTCCCCTCCATCAAAAAGGTAACTCCAAATTGTATTAAGCCTTTCATTAAAAAAAAGAAATAAGGGAGTCAGTATAGCAGCATGAGCACCCGACATGCATGTCGGAGGATTCCCTTTTAACCCATTCTGACCTGAGATCAGATTCATACGAGGTTTTCACTGGACACACACCGGTCTGATGAACCCATTCTGACCTGAGATCAGATTCTAAAAATGTCAGTCGTTCTTCGATTTTTCAAAAAATAGCAGACCTACAAGCTCTTAGCGCGCCACTCGGTGGCGCGCTATGAGCTTGTAGATCTGCTATTTTTCAATAGCTAAAGCATAACATGATGCTAACACCAAAACGGGTTCCCGGTCAGAATGGGTTAAGCCTGCTGCAAATGGAAAGCAAGGTGTATATAGGCTACGTACTTTCTATAGGAATATCAACTCAATTTACATGGCGCGCACGCCCGCTTATATATGCTCACATCAACATGCACACACGAACGACAAAGAGCGAGTGCATTCGACATGCTTGATTAGTCATTACAATGCATGGCTGATGGGGGATTTTGAGTTTATTGGTGCTCACGGCATGGAGAATATGAGATGGAGTTGCACAAAGGAGACTACAGTGACTCGCCAGATGGGACTATATAGTGACTATATAGCACAGCAAGAGAGGATATCTGCCAGTGAAAGACGACACTTTATCTTTTTAGCACAATCATACATCTTCATACCGCGCTATAGTGCTATACTGTAGACCTGATGAGGAGCATAGAGAGCAAGTTAGACGTGGGTCTCAGACTATCAGTCAACTTTATCACAGCCCCCCCCCCCCCCCCGAGACTTATATACATATACAGTAGTTGTATGTACTGTAGCAGCCTCCTCCTGTAGCCATTGTAGCTAGACGTTCGTCGTTCACGCTGTGAATATTTAATGGTCAGCCTCATATGGACGAACAAGCGGGAGTGCGTTGGACGGACCGCTTTCGGGGGTTTTATGGGACTCCGTTTATTGCCCTGGCGGGGAGGAAATACTGTGTCCCATATAATAATGTTATGTGCCGTCGCGGGTCAGGGAGGTTTTGTCCGAACGCACCATAACAGAGTACAGTATTTACTGTGTATAGATTACTGTGAAGCCCTAAAAGAGGGACAGTTGGGACAATTTTGGACTGAGGTAGATTAAAAAAAGAAAGGCTTCTAAATCCAAAGACTCTCTCTGAAAAACCCATGTTTCTATGGCAGTGGTGCTCAACCTTTTTCAAGTCAAGGACCCCCAGAATTCTCTCTATTGGGCCACGGACCCCCATTTCAAAATATGTAGTTCAGGAAATGAGTTTTCTTCGACGGGTGGCTGGCGTCTCCCTTAGAGAAATAGGGTGAGAAGTTCAGTCGCACGGGAGAGACTCGGGAGTAGAGCCGCTGCTCCTTCGCCTGGAAAGGAGTCAGCTGAGGTGGTTCGGGTATATCTGGTTAGGATGCCTCTCGGGAGACCCCCCCCCCCCCCCCCCCCGGGGCAGAAATACATCGACTCACTGGCCTTGGAACGTCTCGGAATCCCCCAGGAGGAAGTCACTAATGTTGCTCTGGAGAGGGGAAGTCTGGAGCTCTCTTGGTGGAGCTGTTGCCCCCCGCGACCCGACTACGGATAAGCGGTTGAAGATGGATGAATGGATGGATGGATAATTATGACTCCAAACGTTTCAGCCATCAGACTTCCATTATTAAATCAAAGTCAGATGTCAAAAATATAAAGCAAATTGCGAACCCGACAAGCCGACAAGTGGTTGAAGACGGACGGACGGGTAAAACAAATTTGACAAAGAAGAAAAAAAACGAACGGAGGCATGTTGGCACACGGCACACGTCGTGCACACAAGAATATTGGCACCGAGCGAGCGAGCGAGCCCAATTAGCTCCAGACCTAAAGGGCCACTCACGCCAACGCACGGTAACGATCACCATCATCAATACATTATATGTCGCCTAAAACAATTGTTCCCACTCCAAATGGACGGCAGCGTGCCGTGCACGCCACAGCTACACCGCGGACGACATCATTTGGATCACTTTCGGCGCGATTATAGAAACGTTGACAAGCCATTATAAAATCCACTAGAGGACATCTGGAAGGCAGTATCATAGGCAGAGAACCTCGGAGAGGGTCGTCGTCATTAACCCATTCTGACCTGAGATCAGATTCATACGAGGTTTCCACTGGACACACACTGGTCTGATGAACCCATTCTGACCTGAGATCAGATTCTAAAAATGTCACAGTCGTTCTTCGATTTTTCAAAAATAGCAGACCTGCAAGCTCGTAGCGTGCCACTCGGTGGCGCGCTATGAGCTTGTAGGTCTGCTATTTTTCAATAGCTAAAGCATAACATGATGCTATAACACCAAAATGGGTTCCCGTTCAGAATGGGTTAACGGAGATGAGGGGACGATTACATTTGCGCACATCTGGAATTTGTTTGTCCTATATAGCTGCATTTAACCCATCCTGGTGGCGGGAACCCCCTTTTGGTGGTTGCATACATTGTGTTATAATTTATCTATTGGAAAATTGCACATCCACAAGATCTACAAGCTCAGGCACCGAGTGCCGCGCTATGAACTTGTATAGGTCTGCTATTTTAGAAGAAAATCGTAAAAGGTGTATAGGGGAAACGGAAATGGTGATCAATTTATTTTGAAGTTTCAACATTAAACACCGGTATGACGTTTCTGAACCAGTCGGAGCGTCGCATCCCTTCAGGCGATGGGACGGTATAAGCTATAGGGACGGTAGCTATGCTATCCGCAAAACACGCATGGTGTGTGTTTGTTTACAAATCGGATTGGCTGGCGTGATTCTGCATGTGAGGAAAAGGAAAATATTTGTACAATATATGAAATTGAAGTCAGGAAATTACCATACCACATGTATCGAACGAACAGACAGACAGACAGCTTCAGATACTGCGGAAGACAAGCAGTATTTCTCGCTTTTTGCAACCCATTTTTTCACCCACGCTTTTTGCAACCCATGTTTTCACCCAGTGTCAATAATCATTATTATCTAATCTAATGTAATCCTGGGCGCTACACTTCCTCTGCCAACCCGAGGGGCTGGACAGCGGACTGACCTCATGCTTCCCATGCATGAGGAGTCTGCTTCTTTTCACCTGACAGGGGTGATCCGTCTTGAGCACATGACTATAGAGATGGTGTGTAACGATTTGTAGGATTTTTGGACAGAATCTGAAGGAGTAATATATACTTGTAATATATACGTGTTTTTCATAAGTCGGCCTCCTGGTGGCGCTATAACAGGCCGTTCTGGAAAATTTGGGCAAAGGTTCATCGTTGGCATTCAGGGAGCGTGTGTGGAAAATTTGGCATCGACCGGGTTAACACAATCGGTGCCGGGATGCCTTCAAAATAGGAGCTCTGGGGTGCCGGAAAAGACATGGCCGCTTTTACTCTGACGCCCCCAAAAACGGGGGTTGAGTACTAACGTTTGTAGCCAACAAAGGAAACACTAACGGATTCTCGTCTAATTTGTACTGATTTAGAGGTTGAACTTTATTTTATTTATGTAGGATTTTACGCATCAATTTTAATTACCCCCCCCCCCCCCCTCCATTAAATTATGCCTTATGAGGATAATTTCACACTAGATTGCAAAATATTACCCACCGGCTAACAGATTAATAAAATATGCCCTCTGTGATTGGAGAAGTAAACTATGCCAAGTGTCAGGCTGGAAATATGCTGGCAGGGAATGGGGAGCTGAAAAATCCATGGATTTAATTAATTTAGGCCATTACTGCACCAGCAGTTTGACTCAAATTGTATTTAAAACAGAGACCTTTGGGTTCGCCTAGATAGATGGCGTATGGTACATGTTGTCGCTCTCATGTGGAAACCACGTATGTCCAGACCGTCACTTTACAATTAGAAGAAAGAGCCACGTGTAGGCGTGTAGAGTCACACACTTTTTGTTCATAATTTATTGGTTAAATAAAATAAATATGTATGACAGCCACGGAGAGACTGACCACTCACACAGGTTCACCCATTTAGGCCTGACGTCGAAATAGGAAGAAAAAACAATCGCTCTGAAAGAATATATATTCAAAGATGTGTGCCGCATTTTTCAATTAGCTAAATAAGGCTTATAGTTAAAACACCAAAAGGGGTTCCCGTCAACTCAATTTCATTATAACTAAGATATTCGCTAAAAATCATATCTTTTTTTTATTGACAGATACAGCCACTATATAGACCAAAAGTGTTCCAAGAAACTCGCTAGCATACAGCAAGCCAGTCGGCTAGCGCTCTGGGAGAACAGAGCAGCTGCGTTGTGCGTTTCGATTAGGCGTTCCATCATGCTCGTTTGAAGCACGGCTATACTTCAACCAACTTCAATCAGATTGCTTCCTCGAAATGACCCGTTGTGTGTATATATATATAATAATGTAGGCTATGTTACAGTGAGGATTTCCTTGGATCGCTCCGATGACACTATGATCGTCTTTAATCATTGAGTTACGTAAGTGAATCCCAAGGATATATATAGAGAATGTGCACAGTAAAAGCCGTGGTCATTTATACATTTGTAAATCAGAGTATATATACTGTAAAATGTAACATAGCGTCATGTTTCGCGCAGCCGATCACTTTCCTTGTTTAACGGCACGACGAAACAGTCTATTCCGTCTGAATCGACGTCTACTCTATAGCGCTTTTATTCCGGAAAATTTCCCCCGGCGAAATAAGTCTTACAATAAGCAACCGTTTCGGAACGTAATGAGGTTTTCTAGTGACCTGACAGCAATGAAGAAGAGAGTAAAAAATGAACACTCTGGATTTGACCGTTTTTACACTATACGATTACCGCTCGCCTATATTTGGGGGCAAAAAGTAAGCAAGGTGGCCCCGAAATGAAAACGGCACCCCGATGATATCTAAAGGAAACAGTACCAGTTTCAAATATTTATGACCCGTGGCTCGGAAAAGCGCTTTATAATTCATTGTCCCCCGAGCTTACACTACAGGCCGGGGGGGGGGGGGGGGGGGGGGGGCGTGAAAGAGACACGTTCAAATGACGGATGGACTTGTCGTCCATCACCTTGACACACAGGGTGGAAATAACAAACCAACCAGTCAGACCCAACCAGTCAGGGCATGTCACACTTCCTGTGCCCACACACATGCACGCTATACTCTATAGTCTACAGTATCTCCACCTAAAATATTCAAAGGCTCGGGCGGCTGGGTGACACACATTTGAAACACATGGAATTGCACACGCGCGCCGGCCGCACGCACACCCCTTCATTCTTTCATGCAGGCGCGCGCGCGCACGCACGCACACACACACACACAAAGACCATTGTGACTCAGCCAGTCACATTCAAAGCTTTCTCCCACTCTCCTCTGCCCCGGATGATCAGCGATCTCCGCCCACCGATCGTCGGGGGGGGGGGACTTCTAAGTGCAAAGCTTATACAACGGTTGCTATCGAACAGCGGCGTTTGCGTCACAATGTCATATTGAAATGATATCATAGACTCGACGTCCGTGACAATTATTATGGTGAAAGTATAATATGCCTGTCACTCTGACCCCCCCCCCCCCCCCCCCCCCCGACTGCGTGCGGCTGCATGCGTCACCGCTTTGGAACCGTACCGACCTCAACGGGTCGCGCGGATGGACGAGGGCATCACGTGGACGTGATCCTCCCCTCCGTCCAAGACTTTGTGATGACCGCCATGTCAGCAAAAGCTCAACCCGGATCATTAAAAGACCACATCAGTCACTCCGATCACGGACTGTATATCAGACGATGCCACATGGAAAAGTGGCTCCGTTAAGTCCCGCTATACAGAGCGCTATCCCCTTCCCCCAGAACAAACCTTAAACAAAGCTTGAGAAATGCCAAGATGCAAAAACGCTGAAATGCGAGGCGAATGTTGAAATGACCAAACAGACAAGACAACTCATATGTTCATAATAGTACTTGCCTTGCCCATACTATACTAAAGTGTCCTTCTATACAGAACTGCCACTCCCTCTACCCCTCCCTCCCTCAAAAAATGCAAATCCCCGGCGTCCTTTGAAACAGGCCTGAAAATCTACATTTCAGCATGCCAAAGGGAGAGGAAATGTTTACCCCTCCCTCCCCCCACCATAGTCTAGTGACTACCCCCACCTCCTTATAACCCCCTTTCTTTGTTCCCCAACCTGTACATATACCCGTTTTACCTTTATGATGATTTGAATTTTGTTGTTATTTTTCATGTTGCGATTATGAATTGAAAACCCATAGGATCTGAATGGAAACAGGACCGGTGATCCCTTTGGACGCGTGTTTGACTGTACCCCCTGCACCGATTACATTTCTGCCAATAAAGTATTCAGTCAAAGTCAAAGTCGTACACGATCAGTCGCACACGTTTACCGCAGTGACATCTGTTCTCCGCATTTGACCCATCTCTTTGGAGCGGTCGTGCGCCGCGCTCGGGGAAATCATTCGTTGATTTGACCCCCCCCGATCCAACCCATTGATGCTGGAGTGCCAAGCAGGGAGGCAATTGGGTCCACATTTATTACAGTCGAGGGCCGGACTGTGGGGAGAGGGGTATAGCTGAAAGTTGACCACAAGCGATATACTTTCACTGGTGATCAATAGTGAAGAGAAGATGCGCATGCTTTGCGCTCGCGGGCCCTCGATACGTGACAATGCACTCGCAGTGCATTGTGGGACTTAGCAGTATTATGGTGGTCCGTGCAAATACAAATAAATATCATCCCGCGCGGGCCAAAGATAATTCATTCACGGGCCTGATTTTGTTGCCCCCCGGGGGCCTTGAGTTTGACATACATAGCTCTATAACCACAAGGCCATCGCATCTTATTCCCAGCTGAAATAACACGAGGAAGCCGGATTTGGGAGGGAATGGAGTCGTTATAGAGATGACCTATATATACCTCTGAGCAAAGTTGCCGTCCTTCCTGCGGCAGTGCAGGGTGACGACTCGGTGGCCTTCACTTCGGACGTCTTGACTCACCGTCCAGGCAACCGGGTTGCTGGCCCTGGCCCCAAGAAACGTCACACCATCCTTCAGCTTCACCCTATAACACACACACACACACACACACACACACACACACACACAGGTCACGAGAAATATATGAAATTACAGTAGAATAATACTACAACTATAACGCAGTCACAGTCACAAAAATAAATGGGCTGTAAGAATGACTGGCATAGTCAGACCGACAGTTTTTTGGTTCAGACTAGTCATTGGTGAGACCAATGGTCATTAGTCCTATACAACTACAACCTATATCTCAAACCCTCACCCTAACCCTAACCTCCCACGGGGCAGCACAGCACAGCGCTAAACCTAACCTCCCACGGGGCAGCACAGCGCTAAACCTAACCTCCCACGGGGCAGCACAGCACAGCGCTAAACCTAACCTCCCACGGGGCAGCACTAAACCTGACGCTGCCAGATCCAAGAAGCTTGCTACACAGATTTGTTTCACAGCTCATTGGGATCTGGGATCTCGGGAGCAAATTCGATGACGGGGCTGTTCCTTTTTTTCCAAGATACTTGGTAGATGATGATTGGATGGGACCGTCTGTCTATGTGCTTGTAGATCTGCTATTTTTCAATAGCTAAAGCACAACATAACGTCAACACCAAAAAGGGGCTCCCGCCCCAAAAGGGGTTAACCAGGCATGGACCTTATGCATATTATTTGACAAATTGCTCGCAGCATTGCTCGTGTTAAATTATAACGTAGCCCTAAACCATATTCTTGAAACTGCCAAATGATGCTCGCGCAGGAACGTCCCACACTTTTTTTCTTTTGTTTACACACCTGTAAACCTGTGACGCGACAACAAAGCTGAATTGGAATTTGATATCTATAAAAAAAAAAGAAATTGCACAAGTCACGATGTGCTTTTGTGTCCCAATGTGTTTCATTCGAGCGGCTGAATCTCCGAGCAACGCTAAAACTAACCAGGCCTGTCTGGGTATACGAGTAAACGTTATTTCATCATTCAGCGGCGTTACTCAACAAGGCTGAGCATCAAAGAAAACAGATGGCTGAACGGAAATTATCTTAAGGGTGTGAATTATCCTCTGAGAAACACCGTCTAAAAGCGTTATGTACACGCATCCAAACGTTCGTCGTGTTGTTCTACACCCTGTAAGTACAGGGGGGGGGGGGGGGAGTTAACCCATTTTAGGCGAGAACCCGCTTTGGCGTTAGCATCACGTTATGCTTTAGCTATTGGAAAAACAGCAGATCTACAAGCTCGTAGGTCTGCTATTTTTGAAAAAGAAATCGAAGAGCGACTGACATAGAAGGCTTTTTTTTTTTTTTTAATCTGATCTCAGGTCAGAATGGAAAACTGTCAGGATGTGGAAGACATTTTTTAGAATCTGATCTCAGGTCAGAATGGAAAACTGTCAGGATGTGGAAGACATTTTTTAGAATCTGATCTCGGGTCAGAACGGGTTAATTTCCTGGTGGCTGATGTAACAATGTTCTCTAGAATCCTCAGCGGATCGAGCGGGGAGAAACAACAGGTGGCGGCGCACACACACACACACACACACACACACACACACACACACACACACACACACACACACACACACACACACACACACACACACACACACACACACACACACACACACACACACACACACACACACACACACACACACACACACACACACACACACACACACACACACACACACACACACAACACACACACACACAACACACACACACACTCAGTCAGGACAACGTTTTGGTTATTTTATTTCTTCCACATCTGTTGTTCTATAAGACGCCACCCCCACTACACACTACACACTACACAGCCGCCGCCGCCGCCACCGCCTCCAAATCAATCTTGAGAACTTTAGTGTTAGACATGATATATTTGGAATATGGGAACATAGCCAAGAAGAATTCCAGGAATTTATTGATGTTTTAAATAGCCATCATAGATCCATAACGATAAAATATGTGACACACACGGAAAGGATTGACTTTCTTGATGTAACAATCTTCAAGGGCCCAAACTTTAACACAAATGGGAAACTAGACTTAAAAGTATTCTTTAAAGAAACAGACACTCACGCCCTATTACACAAAACGTCATTCCACCCGACACACTCCTACACAGGAATAGTCAAATCACAACTACTAAGATTCCATAGGATTTGCACGCAAAGAAGTGATTTCAAAATAGCTTGTAAAACTCTATTTAATGCCCTCAGACTAAGAGGATACACTAGGACCTTCCTCCGGAAAGCCCAAAAAACCTTCTTAGAAATAAAAGTGCGAGATACAGGCCCCAAATTGGCCCTGATAACCAGTTATTCAACACAGAGCACACTAGCCAACAACAGAATAAAAAGGAATTTTGAGAACCGAACAGACGATCTTCTAAAAGATTATAAAATTATATCGGCCTACAGAAAAAATAAAAACCTTAAAGATTATCTAGTACACAGCAAGCTAAAAGAAATCAACACACCAGCACGCCAGGGACCAGAATACTTCAAACCCAAACAATTAGTAAAAAATAGAACCACAAAACGCGTCTTGGAGATTAAACAACAAATAACAGCCAGAACCAGCAACTGCATTTATTTAATCACATGTGAAAAATGTGGTTTACAATATGTCGGAGAGACAGGTAAAACAATAGGTACTAGGCTGGGACAACACAGATACAATATTAACAATGCCAAAAAGACAACCACAAGATTGGTGCAACATTTCATGGCGCACGGCATTGGAGCTCTAAAATGCGCTGGACTTCAACACAATCCTAACTGGACAGTAGGACAAAGACGTTTTAATGAAAAACAGTGGATTAAGAACCTCAACACGGATTTTCCTCGAGGCTTAAACATGCCTAAAATTAGATCTTGAACACTAAAAAACTTAAACTCAGGATTAAACTGGAGAAATCTAAAAGTGATTGGATCAGACTTCCTTCGGATACATGGCGAATGCATTTATTCCTTGCATTGTGCCTACACATGTCGCGACCTGCGGTCGCGACATGTGTAGGCACAGTGCACTGAAATCTTTTAATTCCCCCCCCCCCCGAGACGTAAAAACAAATGAATTAACAAAGTAACAAATAAAGGTATAAGAAAGCCTTCTAGCATGGAATTCTCCTTTAACATCTTCATTTGCATTCACATTTGACAAGAAAAGGTCTTGAACACAAACAATAGTGGATGCGCAAACTTGGAGAAAAAAAAGACTCTACAACAAGTGCTTCAGGATACAGATCACGGGTACACAGAAAGCATCGCCTTCTCCATATATATGGCGACTGCCAATCGTCGCAGACACTGAACAGAACTTTGCCGATGCCTTGTAGAGCTCTCGGCTCGGGCATGCCTGCAATCTGCAGGCCCCTCACGACTGATTCACACCCACACACAGTAAAATTGTACTCCATTGTACTCTATAACTGCAGACGACTTCTAATAGTTTGGTCAAAGAACACGCCAAGGTTAACAAGTGGATAATGAATATACTATACAAACCAAGGCCCCCCCCCCAGTCCAAAAGAACAGCTGCAGCATATAGCACAGTCCTCACATCTCCACCGGCTCAGTCAGTCTGTCTGTCTATACTTTGATCTTATATATCCAGGTCTCTGAGGCGGTAATAATAATAAGCGTCCGCGTGCTAGCTCCGCGCTGTTCTAACCCATTCTGACCTGAGATCAGATTCTAAAAATAAAAAAACGTCTTCTACGTCCTGACAGTTTTCCATTCTGACCCGAGATCAGATTCTAAAAAAAAATGTCTTCTACATCCTGACAGTTTTCCATTCCGACCCGAGATCAGATTCTAAAAAAAAATGTCTTCTATACATCCTGACAGTTTTCCATTCTGACCCGAGATCAGATTCTAAAAAAAATGTCTTCTACGTCAGTCGCTCTTCGATTTTTCCAAAAAACAGCAGACCTACAAGCTCGTAGCGCGCCACTCGGTGGCCCAGAATGGGCTAATAAACGAGCACATTATAGAAATAGATTAAAGGCTGCCGCTGTGACTGCGAGGCAGGCAAAATGGCTTTAGCAGAGAGTCCACTGATTGATGGCTGACTTCCCCCTACTCCTGTCTTCACACCGTATACTCACCGTGGTGCTAGTAATTATATACCTGCACCTCGGAGTTCTGGACTGGTGGCAATCAACCGGGAGGTTGGAACATAAACGGATGATGACGGGGCAACAGGTACGGTCGCCCCCCCCCTTTTACCATCTCGCCCCACTATATATTTACCTATAGCTGTAAATAACAAACATAATTCATGTTGGTTATTATATAAAAAAGGTATTCATCATATATCATATCATATAATTTAACATTGTTTTTTTTTGTTTTTTTTATATATTTTTTTTATCCCACGATTTTGTAACGCATTTTTCACCCCTGTGTCAATCATCTAATGTGATCCTGGGCTCTATACACAGTACACCCTCCACCAACCTAGTCCCCCATATATGGGGGACAAGGGGAGAGCAACGGACTTGAACTCATGCTTCCTTGCCCGAGTGTCCAAGTTGCTCCTTTTACACCTGACAGGGGGGGAGTTTCCCTGGTTGGACGTATAGCGCGTGGAAGGAACACGTTATTCCAACCAGTTCCTTTCCCCTCCATCAGGCGCCCCGGCTGGCCATGGGGGAGGCATAATTTAACATTGTTAAGTTCACTCTGTATATATATATATCCACGGGCATAATAGCATGATGATGCCATTACAAAACATGGGCTACACATGGAAGAAATGAATTAACTGCTAGAAGGTCCTAAATTAACATCATTACGCAATCACCGTCTCTGTGTCATGTTATTCTTTCTTAATTTTGTATAGAGATCGGCTACTATATGCAATCAAATAATAATAATAATAATAATAATAAAACTTTATTTGTATAGCACCTTTCATGACATGAAATGCAGCTCAAAGTGCTTTACAGAAAAATGGAGAATAAAAGAAAAGCAAGGCAACAACATTAAAAAAACAAGGGGTGGTGTGTGGTGCAATAATAAAGAAAAGCAATTTAACCCATTCTGAACGGGAACCCATTTTGGTGTTAGCATCATGTTATGCTTTAGCTATTGAAAAATAGCAGATCTACAAGCTCATAGCGCGCCACCGAGTGGCGCGCTACGAGCTTGTAGGTCTGCTATTTTTGAAAAATCGAAGAACGACTTGACATTTTTTAGAATCTGATCTCAGGTCAGAATGGGTTCATCAGACCAGTGTGTGTGTCCGGTGGAAACCTCGTATGAATCTGATCTCAGGTCAGAATGGGTTAAAGAAGGCCCACTTCCCCATGCATCAGCACATGAAGCGGGCCTCATTAATTCCATGGTAAACCACGTGCATCAGTGGGATGAGTATTTACAGATGTGACGGGGGTTGTCAGAGAGATGCAGCTATATATCCCCCAGGCCTAAACTCTCTCTTATCCGAGAGAGAGATGTGCTGTGACTGTCACTGCCCAGAGACTGTCAGCACACCTTGCGCACGCAAGTACGGGCACACGCACGAACGGTCATGCTCTAAATGACAAACTTTCCGATCCACATATTTTGAAACAATTTCTGCAATCTTTGAGGTTGAATTACTACCCTGCAAGTTCCCACCTCAAGTATAGCCTACCATTCACATCAAAGCAGCAACATTTTTACTCTATACCTGCGGCAACCTCTGTTAAATTAGAGGGGGGGGAAGTACTAACTGTACTTCCCCCCCCCCCCCCCCCCCCCAGATTGAAATCACTTCATCCTTTTTTGACCAAACCTCCTATATACTGTATATGCAGGTTTAATGTTTGTCTTTAGTTCAATGCAGCTAGCCACAGTGAGCGCCCCTCACTTCACAAAAGTGTGATTTTTAACACAAGAGAGTGTATCGATTGAACCAAACGGATCCTTTATATGGACTCATTATAATTTTTAGAACAGTGTACAGTACTCTTTCCCAAACAGTGGGTCGGCGGTAGCCTATATGGCTAATAAGCCAGACTCAAATATCACACTGTCGCGTCGTGTGGTATTTGAGTCTGGAGATGCTGTGTATGCATAGAGTATTAAAAGGATAGAGACACCAAATTTTGGTGTCCAAATGCGGAAGTGCAGCTGGGCTTTACATTGGGCGCTCGGTTGCACGGGGTTTCCTCGTCAAGAATCCACGGGTCCGCCTGCAGTCCTTCATCTTACCACTAGGGTCCAGCGCTTCAACATTGGAGTGCATAGCTGGGGGGGGGGGGGGGGGGTCACTGTATACCAAAGCCCGCCCATATTGCATGCCGTGTCCCGATTGGCCACACCAGTCGTAGACAAGTCAGAGCGTCAGCATGCATGCAACCTTCTGCTCTTTCTTTCTACTCAATTGTTTTACTTAAGTAAAAGTACAAATACTGCAAATTAGAACTACTCCGTTACAAGTCAAAGTACATAATTGAAAATGTACTTGAGTAAAAGTACAAGTATCGACATCAAAATGTACTTAAAGTACTAAACGTTAAAGTGTTCATGTCGCAGAATGTCACATTTCACAAGTTCAAAATGTGTACAAAAACTGTTGAAAATAGAGAGATCTACATGCTCACACTGCGTCGCAACACGGCCCATTGTGAGCTTGTAGATCTGCTATTTTCAAATGGCCAAAATGCCTAGGGTTGAAGTGGTTAATGTACGCATGTTTTCTAATCAAAAAATCTCTCCAAAGTAACTATAAATGTCCTCCCTAGGGTTAATTTTGTTAGTTCTATGCTCCCACTGCCACCGCCAGCACAGTATTGGACTAAGATTCATTCTGCTATATCTAAATTTGTGTGGAATAGGAAACGCCCACGTCTCAAACTTTCCTTGTTACAGCGGGCCAGAGCTGATGGCGGTCTCTCGTTGCCTAACTTCAAATTATACTATTGGGCTTTCACTCTTCGCCCCCTTTTAAGATATTTCGACTCAACTATAAAAGTCTGTTGGCGAGAGCTTGAGGAGAGTTTGGTTCATCCTGTTGAATTGAGAGATCTGATCTATTCAAACATAACGAATAATCAATGCAAAGTTCGCTTTGGGCCAATCATTTCTCAGTTAGTAACAGTATGGAGAGCGGCTGAAAAATTGCGCAAGATTGATTTGAAATGGAATTCGTTTTCCCCAGTGTTCAACAATGATGGTTTGCTTTTGGACAATCGTCCTATTCGTTTTCCCAGATGGAGTTCCAAGGGGATTCATACTTTGGGTGATTTATTTGATGTCAATGGTTTACGTTCTTTCCAGAATTTATGTGATATTTTTAACTTGCCCGGTAACTCTTTCTTTTTCTATCTACAATTGAGAACTGCCATGAGGACATACGGGGTTCCATGGCAGACCCCCCTTGCAATGCACCCTTTGCATAGACTTATCTGTGATGTTAGATCAAGAGGTTTTGTTTCCATATTGTATGATTATTTATTAGAATCTAGCTATGGGACCTTGGTTGTCGATACTGTATGGAGGAATGACATACCAAATCTAGATCCAGATTGGAGCTGGGATACAGTGTGGTCTAATGTTGCCCTATCTTCTAGGAATCCTGATCATCAGCAAATTCATCTAAATTTTGTTCATAGGACATACTTAACTCCCCGCAGATTGTGTGCTATGCGGATTTTAAATAACCATAACTGCACTTTCTGCACTCCGAACACCATAGGTACATTCTTTCATATGGTGTGGGAGTGTCCGGATGTCCTCACATTTTGGAATTTGGTTGCTGCTAAACTTTCGATTATTCTACAAATTAACATTACACCCTCCCCATCTCTATTCTTATTAAACGATGTATCCCAATTGCCTTTAAATAATACCCGTATTCGTGTCTTCTTTGCTGGCGTAACGGCCGCAAAGAAGATGGTTGCTTCGCACTGGAAACCACCTCATACATTGACATTTCTCCAATGGGCTTTGACCTTTCTAGATATCATCTATCTAGAGATGTCAACAGCAAGATTGCACGGGGCAAAAGAGGAAAACATTGAGATTTGGTCTGGTATTGCAGATTTGGTTAAGGACATGATTTAGTCATTATTATTTATTTATTGTATGTTCCCATTGCACAGTGGTAGGAGTCCTGACATTGTCTTTTTGTGGCATCTTTGGTCCCGGGGGGAGGGGTGGGTGGGATTGTTTGTTTTTGTGTTCCTTGCTTTTGCTGTTATGTGTTGTTTTTACATGTGTTTTGTTTTCTTTATTCATTCATGGTGTTAACATCTTATTGTAATTTATTGTCTTAAATAAAAAAAACATTTGATAAAAAAAAAAAAATAATAATAATAATAATTGTAGTGAAGTAAAAGTACAAACTTTGGCTCTGAGATGTAGTGGAGGAGAAGTACTGGAAATTGGAAATACAGTAAAGTACAAATAAAGTAAAGTACAAAAAATACTTAAGTACAGTACTTAAGTAAAATTACTTAGTTACTTTCCACCACTGCTCACTACAGCATACTTGCCCCCCATAATCTCTGCAGGTAAATCATTACGTGTGGGGGTTTATAATATTAATTAGATACAGTATATCCAATGACTGGCATAAGCCAGACCCGAGTCAATCAGTTATAGGGGAAATAGCAGTCAGTGCATATAGTTAGTATTTAGGGGCTAGAGCAGATATGCAGATATATGGAGATAAAAAGAGCTAATTCAATTAATGAGTCTGAAGGTCTTCCGTGTGATATGAGAGAGCTAGTTAACCCATTCTGAACGGGAACCCATTTTGGCGTTAGCATCATGTTATGCTTTAGCTATTGAAAAAAATAGCAGATCTACAAGCTCATAGCGCGCCACCGAGTGGCGCGCTACGAGCTTGTAGGTCTGCTATTTTTGAAAAATCGAAGAACGACTGGCATTTTTTAGAATCTGATCTCAGGTCAGAATGGGTTGATCAGACCAGTGTGTTGTCCAGTGGAAACCTCGTGTGAATCTGATCTCAGGTCAGAATGGGTTAAAAGTGCTGGTGCGTGACAACACGGAGAACAGATTAACACCATCAGATAAAGTGCGCTCGGCAGGCAAAACCAATCTCCGGCCAACACGCATTGTTCTGCATCTCTATACTGTCTCACTTTCACTGTCTGGCTCTCTCTCTCTCTCTCTCTCTCTCTCTCTCTCTCTTTGGAAAATGATATTTCATTTCATTCCTATAGCTCTTTCTCCCCCCTATTCAGTGCCCTTTCTGCCCCCCCCTGTGTCTCCCCTGTCTACCGTATAACTATCTACCCAAAGACATGCACGCACGCTAGAGCCATATACAGCTGCCATGATGCAACTAAGTGCCCCATGTCATGGATGCAAAGTGAACGGAGGCCAAAAATGCAGAGTCACAGGAAACAGAGCAGCTTTTAAAGTATTCCATTAATGCCTTGTCCACACGTATCCGGGTAAACGGATAAACGTAGGTTTTTATATGCGTTTTGGGGGGGGGTCGCCCACACGCGAACGCGTTTTTGGTCCATATAAACTCATCTTTTGGAAAACTCCTGCCACAGTGTATTTTTTTTTAAACTCCGCCTGTGTGTTCCCGTGTGGACAATGTAAACAATGTTTGTGTGGACAAATGTTTTGCATGGGTCTTGCCATTGGTCATATGGACAGAGAGATTTAAAAAAAAACGTGTCGTATGGACAGAGAGATTTAAAAAAAACGAAAACGCTACAGTACGTTTATGTAGGTGTGGATGAAGCCTAAGAATAGTCAAATCTTACACAGCAGGAGTTGCAGGCAGCAGGAAGCAGGCAGTTGAACAGCTGGACTCTTCAGAATGACAAAGTAGTCCAAAACAAGAACAGGGAACCAGGAACGAGCAACTGCATCATCAACAACAAGCTATGAACTGACTATAGTGAGTGTTTGCAAAGAGTCCAGTCTTATATAGGGAGCAGGTTGATTAGCGCTAGAGTTCACAGGTGTGGCTGATGAGGGAGTTGGACACAGGTAACCATGTGGCCTCACCAGGCTTTCCACCACCTCGGAGGAAAGCCTCATGGTCTCCGTTTCAAAAGTCCGTATGATCCTGTCGGGGAGCGGATGATATCGTTACGTCATGTTGTAGTGTTGTTTTGTAGTCGACAGGCAGTAACAGCAGGCGGCAACTTCCTTTTCCCTCAAAACGATTTCACTCAATAAAAGCTCTCGTAGCCTATGTAGCTACAAAACAATACTAGACGTAACTATATCGTCCGCCCCCGACAGGATCATATACCCTAAATTAAATGGTGCCCAGGCTAGGACACAGGTGTGGAAATTAATGTGGGAGTGGCCATGGTGGAGTCACAGACTGAGGGAGAGAGAGAGACTTACGATTGAGACATTCCCCCCATATAGGCAGACCTGGCTCCCAAGAGAAGACAGACTATATGCAACCACAGCACACAAAACGAGGTAGAGAGGACTGAGCTACACTTCCTAGTATTACTGTTAATTGCGAACGCAGTGAGCACTTACTATGAGACCTAGCAGATCATGTCTGTGTGTGTGTGTGTGTGTGTGTGTGTGTGTCTGTCTGTCTGTCTGTCCCGCTTTTGTGCCCATATATGGAGCCGAGTGATTACGTCACCATGACTCAGCCATGACCATATAAGGAGTCCCCAAAGCAGCTATACGTCCAAAACCCAAATATGTACGCGCTGCGTTCGCTTCCCGCGTTTGCGCGTCTTACTGGTAAGTGTTAAAGGAGTAGAGTACCTATAACATAAAATTCAACATTTATTTTGTGTTTTTGGGGCTCCCATATGCGTTTTCTATTCCCACAAATAACCAATTTTGAACAATCAGGCTTTCATATCATATCATATCATAATGTGTGCTTTAAATGGAAATTGCGCTCAGGAACAGCTCAACTGATTTTGTCTTCATCAAAGTCACCCTACGTTGTATAATTCCTCTTTCAGGACACTGTGGTATACTGCAGCTAAAAACTGCTTTCAAAGTCCAGAAAGATATGACAAGGCCCGGTTATGTCAGAGTGGTGATTGAGGCTCAAACCATTAGAAATAACTTTGTATTGAGAGACATAGACAATAAGATATTAAATATTAAAAGCTTTTTTTTTGCGCTTAACACAGCTCTGTTTACATGTCTATTGTATTGTTTTATCTTGATTGTTTTTGTTTCACTTTGGCAAGGTAAACGTATGTTTTCTCTTAGAGCTGGGGAGTTGGTCCCCCCCCAAGGCTCTGCGCTCAAGGGCTGCCCACTGCTCCTAATAATTAGGGTGGGTTAAAGACAGATGATTCATTTCCGCCATGCGGATCAAAAGTATATCTTGACTTTACTTATACATGGCTTGGTCGAATGCTTGATTCCGATTGGTCAATCGCCGAATTCAGCTGTGAGTTATCGCTTGATTAATGACCGCTCCGCTCTATAACGAGACTCATCAAACCCTCTGAGCACCAGCTGCGCCCCCCGCTTGATTTACTGAAGTTTGCAACATGACAGCCATGTAAACACACACACACACACGCACACACACGCGCGCACACACACACACACACACACACACACACACACACACACACACGCACACGCACACGCACACGCACACGCACACGCACACGCACACGCACGCACACGCACACGCACACGCACACAGTGTCATTTACAGCTAAACATTGCTCTCAAATTTTCTTTTGAAAACATTTGAGCGAGAAATAGACAAAGAAGTATTCCTGGAAATGCATGAAAACCTGCATCTCCCGCCTCGTGAGTCATGACACCCTCTGACCTGTTCTGACCTCCATATGTTGATCTGACCTCATCAAACCCCTAGATCTCCATATATGGAGCTGACCTGTTCTGACCTCCACATGTTGATCTGACCCCTGATCAAACCCTGTATACACTCAAGACACGCTCCATATATGGCCAGTACAGAATTCATCCCATGTGTTGATCTGACATCATCAAACCCTTAGATCTCCATATATGGAGCTGACCTGTTCTGACCTCCACATGTTGATCTGACCTCTGATCAAACCCTGTATACACTCAAGACACGCTCCATATATGGCCAGTACAGAATTCATCCCATGTGTTGATCTGACATCATCAAACCCTTAGATCTCCATATATGGAGCTGACCTGTTCTGACCTCCACATGTTGATCTGACCCCTGATCAAACCCTGTATACTCTCAAGACACGCTCCATATATGGCCAGTACAGAATTCATCCCATGTGTTGATCTGACATCATCAAACCCTTAGATCTCCATATATGGAGCTGACCTGTTCTGACCTCCACATGTTGATCTGACCCCTGATCAAACCCTGTATACACTCAAGACACGCTCCATATATGGCCAGTACAGAATTCCTTCCACGTGTTGATCTGACCTCTTCAAACCCTATATGATCTCTAGCCCTTATATACAGTATGGAGCTGGCCTGTTCTGACATCTCAGTGATGTGCCGACATCACAATGATGACTCGACCATGCAGCTCAACAGAACGATTGATCTCCAGAAGGATATAGATCTCCAACTCTACCTTTCAACATCTTCACAGCACCAGGACAACCGGACAGCAGGACCGGCGCATATACCTCTTCAGGATTCTATATAGCTTCAAGACAGTAGTATTTATATATATATATAATATATATTTCCCCATTTTTTGGTCAAAGCGCCAGCGCACGCCCAGCAGTCTGTCGTGACTGCCCCAGCAGCGCGACCTCCCACGACTCTCACGGATTTCGTCGAGTAAAACTAAGACGACAAATGTCCGTCGACTGCTCCCAAACTAAATGGAAACTAAATGAAAACGAAGCTATGATGACTAAAACTGAGACTAAATATATTGACACTTTCGTCAAACAAATAAAGACTAGACTAAAAAAATGTCAGGAAGGTGACTAGCGGACAAGAGATCCAGTACAAGCCATTTTACACTTGGTTGCATGCTGAAAAATAGCAGATCTACAAGCTCACAGCGCGACGCGTTGTCAGCTTGTAGATCGGCTATTTTCAGCAAGCGTAAAAACCAGCCATTACCACGGCATTGATGCCCGCCAAAATACACTTTGGCCGACTAAAATCAACTGTAGATTTAGTCGACTAAAATCACATGACATTTTCGTCGACTACAACTAAACATTCCAGGTGACTAAAATGTGACCGAAACTAAAATGAAGATTCATTCCAAAGACTAAAACTAAAATAGAAATTTGCTGCTGAAAACAACACTGGAGTCACGAGCGGCGCCACCGTCTGGCCAGGGAAGCGCCAGCGGCGTCACCGCTAGAGTCTCACAGAGGACGCCGCATTAACCGTTTCAGTTCATAGGACGCGCCTGAACGTCATGAGGATTGGAACCGAGAGGTGCCTTCGACGTGTGTGGCCGTCCTAGCGCACCCTCAAAGACACGGGGCGAGATAAGAATTTCGGCATTTCGCTTTTCGCTTGCCGTATGCCAACGCTCTGTGCAACTATTAGCTTGTCATTGACTCCCATGTTAGCGCGGCGGAAAGAATGTCTCGTATCTCCTCATCCAGGGCGCTCTCCGTGGTGATGAAAGGATCGACATGCTGGCGCTGCATTTCTGCTCCTCGTCCGTCTCTCTCCCGCAAAATATGAACGCTTTTTGGAGCGTATATAAATATATTAAGATGATCGGGGATTGTGAGGTCACTTTGTAAAGTCAACTTTTTTTAAGAAAGTGTTTCCGGTTCATGGCTTTCAGAGTAAAAGCGATCAGACAACTCTGGCACCCCGGGAGCTTCTATTTTGATGCACTTCCGGCACTGAGCTCTGTTGTTTCAGCGCAACCTCGCCCTTCAGGGCTATAGGTCGCTTCTCGCCCTCAGGGCGTCTTACTGGTATATCAACCATATGACGTGTCACGTCATCGTTTAGTGCACTAAACAAACATTAAAGTCCATAGACTTGACTGGCAAAAACGTTATTTTTTGTTGTTAGCACAATCAACGCCGGGATTTCTTTCAAAATAGAAATATAGAAATATCCGGGAAGGATATGGCCGCTTTTACTCTGTAAGCCGGACAAAAAAAACGGGAGACGACATATTTTTTGCTTGCTTATACCTCGCTAAGATTATAAGTCGCTGATGATCGCTCGCTTCATATTTTGAACGAGAGGCATGTTGAAGTCAGAAATGAAGAGCTAATTAGTATATCCATCTGGTCAAAGCCACGGAGAGCTCCCTAGATTACGCGCGCCGAGCCTTTCTCTGTGAACGGTAAACAGGGAAGTGAACAGCAACGCGCGTGCGCGCGTGAAAGAGCAAGGAGTATGGTGCAAAGGGAGAGGCCAAGAATATTTTTCACTCGTTTGATATCAATGAAAGTGCGCTAGGAACACGTCCTAGCAAAGTTAGCAACCCGTCGGTTGGATTAGTTATGCCGTACCCACACGCCGTACGGTCTAAATGGGTCTAAAAGTGCTCTAAACCAACGTTAAAAGTCCATGGATATAGACTTGGCTGCCACATGCATTGGAGGGGCTGTAGCGCTCCTCAGAAACTAGTCAGTCGAAATAAATGAACAGCGTTCCTATAATGTCCACCTTAAATACGGGATTCAGAACAGCATGCTACATTATCCACCAATTCTTCCCCGTTAATAAATCCATCCGATCCCAGTGTGAGCACGGTCTTGGAAAATGAAGTCCTGTGGCTACCGTCTATAGCACCATTATCCATGCTTCATCGCAAAGAGTGTTGTGGAACACATATCACAGAGGTGATGTGTTTTAGAACGAGTGTGGACACCCAAAAGAGAACTGTGAAATACTGGCTATACATATGACTGAACTGTATAGAGGTGTCATCTTCATCTAATAGTGCTTCTATTGCCTTGCATGAGAGGTTATACCCTTGTGGAATGTCAATTTCTCCCGCAGAGATCATGCCATTGACCATCCCTGCATCTCACCCCCATCTCTCAACAGATCAATACCCCCCATGTCATCAGAACCCAAAGACTGAATGTAAGTGCTTTGAGGGGCCTTCGGTTCTGCAAAGAGTTAAAGCCTTCATCTGTCAGGGGAGAAAGATGATCAAGGAGAGTATAGCCTACTATATATACACACACACACACACACCCCTAAAACATTACTTAGTCATTTTTGCCCAGAGTGCAACTTAATAAAGGAGATGCTGACTGTCATCAGAACCTAGTGACGCACACAATCCGCCTGATACGGTCTATATACCCCCAGGGACCTACAGTACAGGCAACAGGCACACTGCCCCAGATAAAGAGCCCTCCGTTTTCCCTCTACTTAACCCATTCTGACCTGAGATCAGATTCATACGAGGTTTCCACTGGACACACACTGGTCTGATGAACCCATTCTGACCTGAGATCAGATTCTAAAAATGTCAGTCATTCTTCGATTTTTCAAAAATAGCAGACCTACAAGCTCGTATCGCGCCACTCGGTGGCGCGATATGAGCTTGTAGATCTGCTATTTTTCAATAGCTAAAGCATAACATGATGCCAACACCAAAATGGGTGCCCAGTCAGAATGGGTTAAAAAAAAAGGTGGCTCCGTATCTTTGTGTCCAGCTTGGAGGGTTTGTGTAAACAACACAAACATCGAAGACGAAAGTGAGGAAGGCAAATTTGCGACTGTGCCAGAATGAGATGAGGTATGCTGTAGTAGTGTATGATGATAACATAGTCACATCATGATTTTTTTTCTGTATCGTTGTTGCCGTTAGAAATAAATGATGGAAGATTGGAGGAGTGGAAAGTGGAGGGCGAGAGGGAGAGTTATACGGTAGTTAATTGCTTTCAGCAACAGATATCCTCCCCCCCCCCCGGCTACATTTAGAGCACTGCTATTTCCTCCTCCCCTCCTTTCTGATTATCAATTACAGTCCTTCTTTATTACAGAGCAAACGCAGCCTGATGGATGACAGTGGGGCGCCTCAGCCACGGACGGACGGACGGACGGACGGACGGACGCACGCACGCACGCACGCACGCACGCACGCAGTCTCCCGCGCAGCGGAGAGAAGGAAAAAGAGAGAGAAAAAAATAATAATAACTGGCAGAGAGGCGCATGCAGGGTGAGTGATACGGGAGACTTCAAATAAGAAGAGGTTCAAAATGTGAGACTGCGCTGCAGCATCACAGCACGACAGATCAAGAGCAATCATGGCCAGAAGCCAAGAAAGAAAGCCCGAGCCCGAGCCATGGAGACAAACCACAGAGTGAATAGAATTCAGAGGCCCTGTTATAGCCAGTGATCTCAGAGCAGTGGAGAGCCTTTCATTTGGAATCTTATATATGGACAGCCGGGGTTTGACGTGAACGAAAATCACCTTTTAACCCATGTGTAGACGCGATTTAAAAACATTAACTTTGAAAGAATATATATATATATATATATATATATATATATATATATATATATATATATTCACATTTTTACGATAAAAAAAAAATAGCGGACCTACGAGCTCGTAGCGCGCCACTCGGTGGCGCGCTATGAGCTCGTAGATCTGCTATTTTCCCAATAGCTAAATTATAACGTAATGTTTAAAACACCAAAAGGGGTTTGCCCCCCAAAATGGGTTAATAAGGGCCATTCGTAAAAAATAGTGAATTGACGAATTTTAGTGCACTAGACGAAGCGTCGTTTGACAATAAACGGACACGTGATCATTTTTACACCTCGACATCCCTGCAGGTTATTTCCCCAAACGCTGAAAATTCTACATCAAATATATACCGTATACGACTATACGTACGATATTATAATATTAGATTTTTCTTTTTTATTGTTGCCATAGCCAAAATGGCTTACTGCAAACCAATACTTCAGATAATATTTAACACATTTTGGACGGGAACCACTTTTGGTGTCAGCATCGTGTTATGCTTTAGCTATTGAAAAATAGCAGACCTATACAAGCTGGTATAGCGCGCCACTCAGGTCTGCCATTTTTGAACATAGCTTTTTCAGAAAACGGTCAGGATGTAGAAGACATTTTTTAGAATCTGATCTCAGGTCAAAATGGGTTAACTTTGATACGTGCAATTTTTCATTTTCCAGCTGGTGAATATATATATATATATCACATTTTGTAACGTGCGTAGGTGCAGTTTCATTTCCAGGTCATTAAGTTTTATGAGGACGTGGAAGACGGAGAGATTGGAAATGCATGTACAGGTCTCTTTTTCCCCCCCCTTTTTCTTCAAAGCATTTTATACTCCGTGAACGGAAATATGGCCTATCACTATGGATACGCAATGTATATACACTGTTGAAGGCAACAGCTAGCTGATTTAATATGCACAACATACCAATAACGGCTATGCTTTTTTGCTAAGTCATATTTATAGCTATATATAGACATTTCGAAATCTGAGGAAATCTCTAAAAGGGGCACGCAGAATAACCCATGTGAACGCAATGGGGCAACAGAGAGCACAAAGTGTCTGAATAACAAATGTAAGAGCCAAAGTGGTTAAATGTGTAATTCATATTTTTCTTGCTTTCATTATTGTCTTATTATTGCATTTATGCCTAATGTTGTTCAGCTTTCCATGCTTAGACATAACCTTTGGCAGAGAGCGCCCCCTAAAGTTTGGTTTTAATGTTTATGATGCGCAGCCTAGGAGGGGAATTGTTTTTGGTTACGCAACAGATGAGGAAATGAGGGATTTGAGACGCTAGTTTGACTCGTGGAACTCTACAGTTTTGACCGTGATTCTCGGGTGTTTTTATCTTGATATTGGAACCTGTATCACCAGACAACATAACAAAGATAATTCTGTGTTTGTGCAAGCAAAGTACTTTATTTTTATTTTCGTTTTTTGTGTGCATTTCCTGTACTGCAACTATTTCACTAAACTCCATTGCCAACATCATCGCTGCCTTATGGAGTCTGTCTGTGAGTACTGTGGTCCAGTTTCTGCCTGTGGATTTACAAATACAGTGTGCCCCACCTGTGCATTACGTGTCATCTCAAACCTGTGTCAAACTGGCGAATGTGGCTATCAGAAATCTTGGAACATTATATTTTTGGAAACAAATGCCACTACAACAGATCATAGGCTGATCGTGTGGGCCAACGTTGAAAGATGAAAGCAGGGCAGAGCAGGATGATGACACTGAGGAGCGTGACAGTGCAACACACCACTGGGTCCAGAACTCATCATCACCTCCACTATACTGAAGGCGCTGCACTTGTACGGCACACTTCATAACACAATGAAGCATTCAAATTCCACCATCACACTGCAAAAAAGCGCGGACATACGGATGTGTATATATAATTACAGGAAACTCCCGTGAAACCTTCCAACAGACTCCCGTGAACTCCCGAATTGCACCGTCACGCCTGTATAGTACCGCGTATTGCCGTATATGGCTGCTAAACTTGAGGTTTACGGGTCAAAAACTCTAACCCACTCTGACCTGAGATCAGATTCATACGAGGTTTCCACTGGACACACACACACACACACACACTGGTCTGATTAACCCATTCTGACCCGAGATCAGATTCTAAAAATGTCAGTCGTTCTTCGATTTCTCAAAAATAGCAGACCTACAGTACAAGCTCGTAGCGCGCCACTCGGTGGCGCGCTATGAGCTTGTAGATCTGCTATTTTTCAATAGCTAAAGCATAACATGATGCCAACACCAAGATGGGTTCCCGTTCAGAATGGGCTAAGCATGTGGAATTATGAAAAGCTGCATGAATATGTAGACCTATACTATTTATGTAATAATTGTGAACATAATGACACCAGCTGTCATCCCGAGTCATTAGCTGATATGCATTATAGAGAGATACTGTGCTGTAGGCCTATGGTATGGCACTGGAAGCCGAGGGCTACAATATAATGCAATCTCTGCAGGCTATTAATAGTGATTTATTGATCATGGATGTACTCAAGATTTGACAGTTGTGGTGTATAGGAGTATTGTATTTGGGTAAAAAAGGTCAACCCCGGCAGACGTCAAAGTGTGGGGGTCGGAGGCTACAGTATGTGTCACTCAAAGTTGCCACGGCGAGCCGTCCCTGTACCCGTGATATTATCGGTGGAAAGGCTGTCAAACGTCGTGACTCGTGAGGCACTTCGGAAAGCAGCGCAGTGCCGCATAGCGTGTGTTTGTCAAGAGCCACAACATGGAACGCGTTCAGTCGACCGAGTGCCCTCGATATTCATCGGTTTTTTTTTCCAGTTTTGTGACATTTTGTTTTGCGAGTGGTTGAGTCGGAAGGCAGTATGAGGTGAGAGAGCTGCACTGACATATTATTGGTATTCCTGTGAGCTCCATAGTTTTGAGGTGAACTGGCAGACGAATTAAAATGCCCCCCCCCCCCCCATCTCTCTCCCCATTTTCTGTCAGCCTATACCGTCTGTCCCTCCATAAAAAAAATATATATAAAAAAAAAGGCTAAAGCCACAAAAAAAAATCAAAAAAATCAAAAAAAAAAAAATCCACCAACATTCTATAGAAAACATTTCTGTAGTGTGTTTGAGGATATAGTTGTGTTGAATTGAATTGTGTTGAATGTGTTGAATTGAATTTCAAACTAAAGTCATTGTTGGATGTGATATTGACATTGAGGTTTTGTGGTAAAAAAGTACATGATATAAATAAATTATACCTGGTGCTTTAATTGAAAAGAAAAGTAACCGTTACAGTTTAATGTTGACGTTCATATTGAAGTGACACGTTTGTATAATTTCATGGAAAACTATAGCCCAACTATTGAGTTTGAAATTGATTTAACAGTTTTGACATTTACCATTTGATTTCAATAAATAATTTCCTATATGAATGATACAGTACAACGTGTACAGTACAGTACAGTAACAATTTCCACACCATACTGTGTAGAGGCATGAATAAGTTGAATGCATGCGTGTGTTGCAGGGATGCATGCATTAGTAAATCGACGTGAGGAATATGCAGAATATGAAGGAAAATTTTAAAAGTATTTTTTAAATGTATTTCTTTCTGAAAAAACCTCATGTTTCTACATCAGTGGTTCTCAATATTTCGAAAATATGTCGTTCCAGGGACACCCCCAGAAGCAACTACGATTCGAGTCAAAAACTCGAAACTCTGAAAGAATATTATATATTCAAAGATCTCAGGCACATTTTCACAAATTTTTCAAAAAAAATAGCAGACATACAAGCTCGCAGCGCGGCACTCGGTGCCGCGCTGCGAGCTTGTAGATCTGCTATTTTTCCCAATAGCTATAAAGCACAGCGTAACGCGAACACCAAAAGGGGTTCTCGCCCCCCAAAAATGGGTTAATGACAGACCACTTTCCCCAAGAGCTTCCTCTTCCTAATGTCCGTATCCTATAACTCGACTCTGTTGCACTGTTGGTGCCGTATATATACTGCAAGGGAACGCAGGGTAAATCAATCGGAGCCTGAACTGTAAAAGCTGGCATGTCAGCCATAGCACATTACCCCCCCCCATTTGCACCTCATTACCTGCACCACTGGACAGTCATGAGCGCTGAGCGGCCATCATGGCTCGGCTTCACACCACAAGTAGACGTGACAAAATGAGTCGATTGGGGGAAAGAAAAAGTGAATGTGGATTCAATGCCCGCAGGGTTTATGTCGTGCACGTGTGTCCGTACGCGTGCGTGTGCGTGCGTGCGTGTTATCCAAGCGCACAGGGTAAAGAGTAGACTATAACACGATATGAATGATATGAGGTTTGAGTGGTTGAATTTCAATGACACGGTGAGTAGACACCGGGCGTGTCTTATACGGTCTTTCAAATAAATGGACGGACATTCGTCTCCGTGTCCTTTTGGTCATTTTAAATCTGACGACTGACCGGTACTATACTTATAAGTTAAAAGAAGTATATTTGCAACTGCACATAACTACTACTAGGACATAATGGATGGGAGGGAGAGAGGGATAAGGGGAGAGAGGGAGAGCTCAGTCAGTGTGTGTGTGTGTGGGGGGGGGGGGGGGGGGGAAGAGAGAGAGAGAGAGAGAGAGAGAGAGAGAGAGAGAGAGAGAGAGAGAGAGAGAGACGGGGGTGGGGGAAAGCTGACATTGGGAAAATTACAGCAAAGTTACCCTCATGTAACTAAAGACACACACAACAAAAATGTTTTTGAGCTTGTACATGAATAACAAATTACACCCACTGGCAGTGCAGTATATATAGCTATAGACCCTCAAGTGGTCTAACGCGACGACAACAACAACAACAAGCCATCTCTCCTAAAAGGACATCATCACTTCATTCTGACCCGACCAAGATCCACAGAGGATGGAAATGTTGTCCAATATCAGGTGTACATGATAGTAGCGTATGGAGCTTGTGGTGTGCAAGGCTCTACACATTTCTCTGTTGTTATTATCATTAGGGTGATATGGTTGGGGGTTTAGGGCATGCCTATAAGTGCTAGCAAAGGAGTCAGCATTTGTACACCTTCTTGCAATCTTCTCGCCGATTCAAAAGGTATCACTCTTAAAACCCATTTTGGGCAGGAGGAACCCCCTTTTGGCGTTAGCATTATGCTATGCTTTAGCTGTTGAAAAATAGCAGATCTACAAGCTCGAATATATATTCTGTCAGAGCGAGTTTTTACCTCCAATCTTTGCTTCTGAGGAGTCTCTAGAACAACATATTTTCAGATGGGGGGGGTCGACGGCCAAATACATCTAGTTTTGGGGGGGGGGGGTCTTTGACAGGAAAATGTTTGAAAACGACTGACGCATAAGAAACATGGCTTTTTCAGAAAACCGTCAGGAATTAGAAGGCATTTGTAGAATCGTCCTCAATGGGTCAAAATGGGTTATGAAGTCACTCTTTCCGAGGCTTGCTTTTCAGCGAGGAGCCACGCGGTAACATAATATATGTCTCGGGGGGAAAGAGAGGAAAGATGCGGGTTGGTAGCGAGGTGTAGGTGCAGTTTCTTTTTAACGAGGATTGACCACCTCACTGTACCACTCGGTGTGTGTGTGTGTGTGTGTGTGTGTGTGTAGTGGTGCTTATCAGCTCGTCGCCACCATGCCCCTGAACACTGACTGCAGCAGTCCACTTCACCACAACACCAGTGGATGTTTACACCGATCCCCCACACTAGACAGACAATCCCTGGGAGCTGTGCTCTGCGTGTGTGCGTGCGCGCGATATAGAAAGAGAGAGAGAGAGAGAGAGAGAGAGAGAGAGAGAGAGAAAGAGGTTCCCTGGGGCCTGCATAACACAGCTTGTCCGCATTAACCCGTTTTGTGCGGAAACCCCTTTTGGTGTTTTAAACATTGTTATGCTTTTAGCTATGTTGAAAAATAGCCTGACCTACAAGCTCGTAGCGCGCCACCGAGTGGCGCGCTACGAGCTTGTAGGTCTGCTGTTTTTGAAAGATCGTGAAAACGCGGCGCAAATACTTGAATAATATATTCTTTCAGAGCCAACGTTTTTTAACTCAAATCTTTGCTTCTGGGGGGGGGGGGTCCTTGAAATGAAATCACTGACGTAGAAAAATAGGTTTTTCCCAAAAAGAAAAAAAAAGAGTCATGTTTTAGACGATATTTTGTAGAATCGAAACTTATAGGTCTAATTGGGTTAAGGCCATGCAGTCAGGTCCGTTTTACCCTCTCATCCGCCAGGGGCAAACATTATTACCTCTGCCAGGGTATAACCCATTCTGACCGGAGATCAGATTCATACCAGGTTTCCACTGGACACACACTGTGTCTGATGAACCCATTCTGACCTGAGATCAGATTTAAAAAAAATGTCAGTCGTTCTTCGATTTTTCAAAAATAGCAGACCTACAAGCTCGTAGCGCGCCACTCGGTGGCGCGCTACGAGCTTGTAGATCTGCTATTTTTTCAATAGCTAAAGCATAACATGATGCTAACACCAATATGGGTTCCCGTTCAGAATGGGTTAAGGATGGATGGAGCAAACTGCAGAGGGATGGAATCACGGGGTGGAGGAGAACATCCACAACCCGCACGGTTTACTCGGTTATAGCGTTAGAATAAAAATCGTTGTGTGTGTGTGTGTGTATATACAGTACTGTACAATGAATTGATGCGACCCGCCATATAATAATCCCTCAGCACCCGGCCGCCCGAGCCGTTGCTTTCATATTGCAGTTATAGCAGTCGTCTCTCAGCTTCAGCCTCGGCGATGCACAAAGAAAGTGCAACCATTGAGCACAGACAGTGTCTCTGATGTCATGGACACTGGTCTCACTATATACCTTCCTGGACTACAATCCCCATACTTCTTTGGTCCACTATGCTCCTCCTTGTGGATAGGGGGGGGGGGGGGGGAGAGCTGTCTTACTGAGACAACATGTAGTTCCAGGAAGGAAGTGCAAGCCCAGTGTCCATGACATCAGAGACACTGCTACAATCTAAAATATCTAAAAAACCACATATTACACACATAAAGACCCCCCCCAAGGAAAGTGTTCTAAAGCTTCTAAACGTCATCAACATATATTTTGTGGCAATAAAAGGCTTCCAAATGTCTGAGCTTTGACGTAAAAGCTCAGAGAAAGTCATTCCTGCTCACAGCTATATTACGCCGATATCATTTTAAAAACACAGTTTGGTAACAGTTGTACATTTTATGTTTTATCCTTAGAGGAAAAGTACATTCAAAGTGGAACATTGGAGGACCTAAAATGAGATTATATCAACTTGGGCATATAAAGTGTAAGCACCGCACTCACCGTTCTGTCTATAATAATAGCCAAATGAAGCGTTCCTGTGAGTCGTGACTATAGGATTCAAATGAGGTATATGAGCAAAGCCCCTCTACAGAGGAGGAGGAGAAGTCCGCACTCCCAACAGTGTTTATTTTGTTAAAAACGCCGTTCTAAATGAGGACACGACGTTATTAAAACGCCATTCTAAATGAGGACACGACGTTATTAAAACGCCATTCTAAATGAGGACACGACGTTTCGGTCGTGAGACGCCTTCATCAGGTGGATCACGGCGCAGGTGCGCAAGTCACCTGCTTTTTAAATAAGCAAAGCTGTCGACATCCATCCATCCATCCACCTTCAACCGCTTATCCGTAGTCAGGTCGCGGGGGCAACAGCTCCACCAAGAGAGCTCCAGACTTTCCCTTTCCAGAGCAACATCAGTGACTTCCTCCTGGGGGATCCCGAGGCGTTCCAAAGCAATGTATTATATCATCGTCTCCACCAGGCCGAAGGCATGGGGAGAGCGTATGTTTTGCACTCTGTCCGTCCGTGTGTGTGTGCGTCCGTCCGTTCAGTCTGTGGACAGCTAATCTCCGGCACCGTTGGCTTGATCGCAGCCATACTCTGCACACACGATGTGGACAGTACACCTACAGATTTTGTCCAAACATCACGCAAATTGGTACAGTGTCTCTCTAGATACATTCATTCCACGAAACGGGTCTTTCAGATTTTTCAGACTACATCCTGATTGGCTAAGATTGGCTAACAGAGTGCACGGTTTCAAACAAAATGCCGCAAATCATGAACACATTCCCACTAGGCCGAGGAAGAAATGCCACTGGAACATTTTCAACTCGGCCTCATGGTGGCGCTATAACTGGCCAATTAGTTAGTAATTAAAACTTTGTATGCATTGCACACTCCCTAGAGGCCAAGGAAAAACCTTTGCCTGGAATTTTTCACATCTGCTCTTTATAGCGCCACCAGGAGGCCGACATATGTAAAACACATTTTCTAATATTACTCCTTCAAGATTTTATCCAAATTTCACACAAATCAGTAGGCTACACATGCTCTCATGTGATCAAGACGGGTTTGTTTGATTTCTCATAATCCATCCTGATTGGCTACGATTGGATTATTATTTAAAAAAATATATATCCCACGATTTTGTAACCCATTTTTCACCCCTGTGTCAATCATCTAATATGATCCTGGGCTCTACACACCCTCCAGCCAACCTAGTCCCCCATATATGGGGGACAAAGGGGAGAGCAACAGACTTGAACTGGTAACAAGAACACTCGGCGGATTTACCCTTTTTGCCGACTTCTCAAGACAAGTCGGCAAACCGTGGAGAATATTCGGCAGACTCTTAAGAAGATTCGCCGCGCGACGACTCTTCTTCAGATTCTGCCGAATATTCTCCACGTTTCGGGGCACTTTCAGCAGCTGCAAGTTTCTGAATGTTAGCTACTGCTAGCTACTGTGCTCAGGCTCACTGCTGGCTGCCTGCTGTAGCCAGGGGGGTGGAGCTGGGTGGACCGCAGTGTTTGTTTACAATAAAGTTTCAATAGTTGTACTGTAATGTACAATACTTTAAAACAGTTGTCATGTTGCACACAATCAATTTGGTCATAGCAGCCGCTGAGCCGCCTGTAGCCTCTCCTCTCCAAGCAGCAGCCCACAGTGCCTGCACCGTGAGACCGCAGTGAGAACGCTATAGCATTGCAAGAAGCTAAGGCTTAGCTGCTAAGCTAACACAACACCAGCCATGGTGGTGGTGATGTTAGCTTAGCGTAGCGTAGCTTGCTGCTGCTTGGCTGTTCAACTTCACTTCATCTCTGCCTATACATTTTTCTTATCGTTACCCTGACACCGGAGCTGCAAAAACAGACAGATCTACAAGCTCTACAACAATCTCAACTATCAAACTCCAGCTAGTCCCACTCCTCTGAACTCCAGGCTGCATGAACAGTGCTCGAGCGCTCAGTTTTCTGCCCCCCTCAATGTCGCATAGCACAGCGCAGCAATAGCTTTGCGCTTGCGTTAGTCAAAACTAAAAGCGAGTGACAGTGAGACGAGCATGTCGACCGTAGCAATGAATGGAGACCTATTTGGAATGATTAAATCCATTATTGGCCTGGAGAAAGTTACAGCCGCTCCGCCTCCTCCTCCTCCCTGGCACGGTACAATTAGCCATGTGCTATATGACGTTTTGTTTACCCTGCGACAGGGACTGAGAGAAGGAAACAATGTCTTAAATAATAAAATAAAACATTAAATACCATGTTTGGGTTTATTCAACTAAGGTACTGTTACATGCTTTTGCATGCTTTTATTGATCTGCTGTCTGATCAGCGTGCATGATCATCATGCAGTAGCTAGATGCGCGCTCCAGTGCCGAGATTTCTTCCCGTTTCAGCGACTCTTCGTCACTTTCCGTCCGAGTTCTCAGACAGAACTCGGACCGGAAAGTGACGAAGAGTCGGCGAAAGGGGAAGAAATCTCGGCAAAGATGAAGAAGAGTCGGCGACCCGAGTTCTCCAGTATTCCTTGAACTAATGCTTCCTTCATGCCCGAGTGTTACGATTGGATTCTTACGTTTTCAGGAGTATAGCCCGCTTTGTACAAATCGCCACAACTGCTCAACGCAGCGTCCAATTGCGGTGAAACTGTGCATGCATATTCCCACTAGGCTGAGGAAGAAATGCCAAATCAGCGTCATGGTGGCGCTACAACATGCCAAGTTGCATGTCACACACACACACACACACACTCTCGAGAGGCATCCTAACCAGATGCCCAAACCACCTAAGCTGGCTCCTTTCTCCAGGCAAAGAAGCAGCTATCGAGATTCAAAATACAATTCCGGCATGGTGACCCCGCTGGTTAGGGGGAGAATTAAGTGCTAAAATCAGAAGGAAGCCTTTCCCTATAGCCAATGAAAAGCCAATTTCATCGCTATAGGTCAGTTGTACAGTAGTTAAGTGTGATGGCTGTGCCCATGGGTTGGGAATGGAGGGTGATTGCGGCGTTCCAAAGAACACAAATGGCTGCAGTGTGCCCATGGGTTGGGAATGGAGGGTGATTGCGGCGTTCCAAAGAACACAAATGGCTGCAGTGTGCTCATGGGTTGGGAATGGAGGGTGATTGAGTGTCATGAATAGCGCTATACAAGTCCCAGATATTATTGAGCGGCGCAACCACTCCAAGGAACAGCAATGTCCTATAGTGTCCGCCTATGTATGCGACGCTAATGAGCACGAGTATGACTATTAGTACCAGTAGGGGCGCTGTTGTGCCAGAAACGGAGAGAGAGAGAGATAGTGCTGCACTGTTGTCTGTTAATGAGAGAGAGAGAGAGAGGAGTTGCACCACTCAGTTCACACGGGTGTGATTTTTATTATTATTAATAGACCAACAGTATGTAGTTGATTTGTGGAAGAAAACAGTATTATTCGCGACAATTTAAAATAATGTCTCCACGTGACAGTTGAACTCTCGTCGCCATTTCCACCACCTGCAGCTGATTGGGTACTTAAGAAAACAATAAACGGCAGTTAAACTCTAAGCACTGGCGGTATATGGTTAACCCCCCCCCAGTCTGTCCCAACACAGTCATTTATCCTCTTTGCAGTTTGTATGTTGCTCGTGGGAATATAATTACAACTGGACGTGGACAGGTACAACAAACTACCGTGGCTAAAAAGCGAGTTTAAAAGTCTTCAGCGAGTGAAAAGCAAAACACTTTACTGAAGCACCACACTGACGCTCACGCACGCACGCACGCACGCACGCACGCACGCACGCACACACTCACTAATATTATTACAAACAATGTTTTGACCAGATTTGGTCTCCCGAGGAGGACCAAAACTGGTTGAAACGTTTGCTTATCCCATTCTGACCTGAGATCAGATTCATACGAGGTTTCCACTGGACACACACACTGGTCCGATTAACCCATTCTGACCTGGGATCAGATTCTAAAAATGTCAAGTCGTTCTTCGATTTTTCAAAAATAGCAGACCTATACAAGCTCGTAGCGCGCCACTCGGTGGCGCGCTACGAGCTTGTAGATCTGCTATTTTTCAATAGCTAAAGCATAACATGACGCCAACACCAAAATGGGTTTCCCGTTCAGAATGGGTTATTTTCTGCACAGTGAAAATATTTCTCGGAGCTGTAAGCTATCGTGCATAAACTTTTTTTCTAATACATTCACTTACTTCGTCCTGCATCAGCGACGGAATATGGATTCGCAAAAAAACATTACGCCCACCTTCCAGCGATGCAAAACATTACAGACCCGTAATAAATATTTAAATTAAATAGAGAATACATTGACTTGATCTTTCCTGGGTATACGTACTGTATCTCCTACCATGAATTGCGAGTATGAGCGGCCATATACAATTCATTCAAGTTTTATTTATTCTCGATATTACACCGAGTAAACAAACTCATTTTCAGTGTCGTCGGGGAATCCATGGAGAAAAACAGTCACAATACATCAGAAGGAAACGAGTAAATGTGAATTACATACGTTTACAAATAAAAAGCTAAAACCAATTTCAACATGATCTAAAAACAGTGACATATTGTGGGGGTCTGTAATGCTCACCAAAGGTTTTGCAAGGGTATACAAATGTGGTCAATTTGTATGTCTTTTGTAAGTCGTTCCACGTAAGCCACAGAAGCTAAAGGCAGATTTACCTAGTTCAGAAATTACCGGGTATCTTTTTTTACTTTGTTTGGGTACCTACATTTTACACACAGGTTTTGTGGTATGTGCAAAAAGGCCAAGGGCTGTATTTTGCGTGTCTTAAGTACCAGGTCTTATTCCCTAACTTGAGTAAACTAAAGACCTGGAGGCGTGGTCATCAATGCCATTTGGCTATTCTGAGTGGCCAAAGAGCCATTGATCACGCCTCCAGGTCTTTAGTTTACTCAAGTTAGGGAATAAGACCTGGTACTTAAGACACGCAAAATACAGCCCCAAGTCTTAACGGATTTCACATTCACAGGAACTTTGTCTAAGATCCGACGAGGAGTTGTTCAGTGCGGTATGGAAATTACTACGCAGGTTTTTTTTCAACGAGAGTGCGCTTGGCGAGTTCGTAAAATCCAGTACTCTGGGGATGTTGGAGCACACTCAAAGAGCTTTCATCAAAAAAGCTGAAGAGACGGACAAAAATGCGATAGTGGCTCGTTAGGTGAGCAAACAGCAAAAGCAGCCCGCCATCTTCTTGTTCGCTCCCTCTGAAGAGCATATGTCACAATTTCTCACAAAGTAAGATTGTGTTATTTCCAATGTTGTTTTCGTCACCGTCTATAGAAAAAGGCTCTCAAACGGTATAGTAAAACCACCGTGACGTTTTCCGTTTACCAACTTGGCACTCTGTCTGAACAATTCCCATTTTGTAAATTACAAAATGATTCTGTGCTCGGCAAAAGGCTCTCATGAGAGCACTCAGACTCGCACTCTGCAATCAGGGATCGAACGGTGCGAACGAAAGTGCCACACGCTATTGATAAAACACTAATCCATCGGTGGCAATATATATTTTTCTAGCAATATAGCCTATAGGTGAAGAAAAACTATTAATATTGAATTTGTGTCAAACCCAGAAACAGGGTCATGTCAAAGGTTGAGTCCAACCTAGACATAGGATCAAAATACACAACTGAGCTTGGATGCGTGTGTGTTTTTTTTTACACATCGTGTCTGCCCAGGACACTTGATATCAGAAATGTATTCATGTGTTTGACAGCTAGTAAATACCATTTCTGATTTAATGACAATCAGAAATGCTTGTATTGTTTGATGTCTGGGGACTACAGATAAATTAGCAAGTCTTGCTAAATCTGGTATATTTACACTGCATTTTTAATGTAATGTTCATCAATACGCGCTGTCCCGACCAAATAAACAAATAATAAACAACGCAGCTTCTACCAGAGTCGCCGTCAAAAAAACACTACTAAAATTAATATTGCACAGTATTAAACTGAAACTCTGATGAATGCAAAATAGGCTAGACATTTTGATGCATTTATATTTGTCTGACTCACAAACCATTTGCAAAAACCACACACACACACACACACACACACACACACACACACACACACACACACACACACACACACACACGCAGTGTTAATGTTTTGATTAGCAAGTAACATAATAATTATAAATGAAGAATGGATGAATGAGAGCCAATTATTCTAAATTAACCCGAGCAAAGCAAAACATCATGGCTTGGTTATACTTTTATATACTGTGAATGAAAAATAAACATAACATTAGGATTTTATGTGAGGAACATGAACACATTGCGGTTACGTCGAGAACCACCATTATTCCAGCTCCGTCTCACAGCGTCTCTGTGTTTCTGTCATTGTGTCTTTCCGTTGTGGTTCTCTCACACTCTCTCTAGGGAAATAAGATTGATTTTGTGGTGAAATATAGCCGGTTTTGTGGTCATTACAGTTTGTATGTCTTTGGCTGACTGTCAGCCTCTTCTAATGCATGCCCCGAGTCCCACATATGACAACCACAGCATGTCGACTCTCTCTCTCTCCCCCTCTCCCTCTCTCTCCCCCCTCTCTCTCTCTCCCCCCCCGCTCTCTCATACATTAGCCTCAAGTCCGTATTAAAATATGTATGACTTTGAGTTTGTCTTCTAAGCTCTCAAGCACGAGCGATCGGACTAATCAAAGTGAATCATTTGGCCTCCAGGAAGAAACAAGCTATTCAAAGAGCAGGCTCACGTCAGTGAGGGAGACGTCTAACCTGTAAGTCAGCCAGCAGCACGTATACCAACTACTGAATATGATGTCGGCTTCCCCAAACAAAAACCTACTACCCTGTTGGCCCCCTGCTGCTGCTGCTGCTGCCGTTCAGTTGGCAGTATCCCAGAAATGGAAGAAACCTTACTTCACCGAATGCCAGTGATTCGACATATCCCAACATTATGTATTTTTAATGTTTCTCGTCGAGACTTAAAAAAAGGAGCATTGCAAGTAAGTTGTCAAATTATCCAACAACAAATCACTACTGCCTGACAGGCACACATTTCATTAGAGAAAAGAACAACATGCATGGAAAGGGTTATTTTAGCTGGAAACATGAGGCCGCAATTTGATGGATCGAGTTAACAGTAGTTGGTGCAAGTTTTACCAAAGCCTTTTTTTTCTTTTTTTTGCAGTACACAATGCCTTCCAGTGTCTTGTTACATTCAAACCAGTAACTAAAAAGTTGGACAATTTGTAATAAAGGCATAGAAAGCTGCCGTCCATTTCCTATACAGAGCATATTTTGCATATATTGTGTCAACAACTTGTTAACAAGCGTTTGCTTGCAGATATAAGAAGAACTAATATTAACTTAGCCTGCTAAATATGCATTTGGTTGTAGACTGCCAGAAACACTACGGTATTATTGGAGCCAGTTGCACCACCTCGCACTAAGTTCAAACTTAGCCTAGTTATACATTTAATGGCTTTTTAAGTCAAGCAATTTAAAGCTGCTTTAAGCAACACTATATGTCAACAATGTAATGACCTTTTATTTTTGTATTCAGACGACGTTCAGTCGAACAAATGGAAGCTTCGTCATTGGTCGATTGCCTGTCTGCTTCCTGATTTGTCATTGCGACCGGGTTTCCCCCCCCCCCCCCCCCCCCGACCACAATGACAAAAGCTTCTAGGAACAACTTTGAATGCAGATTGCGGCCCCTAGATGTGTCAGAGACTACATATTTTGGGGGAGCGTTCTACCCATTGCTGGCTGTCTGAAAAAACATAACAAAAAGAAAAACAAAAGTCATTACAATGTTGACATATTATTGCTTATAAGCTATAACTAGGCTATACGTTTTGACTTGGTGTGAAGCGGTGCAACTGGCTCCTATAGGTGTTGTATAGTGAAGTGCCAGGAGAATGCCCGTTTGATAATAATTCAGCTCGCTGGGATATTTTTCTAATGTATATTGACTGACGGTATATGTACTTCTTTCAGGTCAAGTGAGTCACATCTATAGAGGCATAGCTATAGGACTTTTAACCCATTCTGACCTGAGATCAGATTCATACGAGGTTTCCACTGGACACACACTGGTCTGATGAACCCATTCTGACCTGAGATCAGATTCAAAAAATGTCAGTCGTTCTTCGAATTTTTCAAAAATAGCAGACCTACAAGCTCGTATCGCGCCACTCGGTGGCGCGATATGAGCTTGTAGATCTGCTATTTTTCAATAGGTAAAGCATAACATGATGCCAACACCAAAATGGGTGCCCGGTCAGAATGGGCTATAGGACTCTCAGCCGGCCCTTGCGTGAAGCAATTCTCAAAGGGGCCCTTGTGATGATTTTTTTTTTTTTTTTAAGAAACACGACTGTATACTATAATAGCCGATATCCTATCATAAGCTGTAAACTGACATTTATTGAGACAAGCATGACGCTGCAAGACAAGCTTGTTCTGAAGGACAAAAAAATTAATAAAAAGGTCGCCAGTCATGATGAATTGGACAAACCCATGAGGGACATAGCACACGTCACATGCCCTCTATATCCCATTCTGACCTGAGATCAGATTCATACAAGGTTTCCACTGGACAACACACACTGGTCTGATTAACCCATTCTGACCTGAGATCAGATTCTAAAAAATGTCAGTCGTTCTTCGATTTTTCAAAAATAGCAGACCTACAAGCTCGTAGCGCGCCACTCGGTGGCGCGCTATGAGCTTGTAGATCTGGTATTTTTCAATAGCTAAAGCACGACATGATGCTAACACCAAAATGGGTTCCCGTTCAGAATGGGATATGCATCGATTAGCAAAATGGTTCAGCAACCGCGCCGAATGGACGTGGCCATGCAGGCTGTGAGTCAGCACGATGATGCAGATGAAGAACACTAAATCAGCCTTCTGTATACGATTGTCTGTATAGCCTATAGATGTATGCAGGCTAAGCCCTGCCAAGACATGATTACACATGAATTGTGCCTTTTATATATACACAACTCCTTTGTTAAGCAATTTGCAATTGAACACAAGATAACAACTTCTCTCCAAACACAAAGTTGTCTTTTAAACTCTACAGTCATTAAAGATAAAGACACAGACAGTGTGTATAAGCAACAAAGATGCGATTAGGCAGTCGATCAGTCAGGCACGCGCGCGTGTGCGTGCACAACGTACACACACAAAACAAAGGTGTTGTTTCTTCTTAGCATAATCCATGCTGTAGTGTAATGAGGTCCTCACATGCACTATACCAAAAGTTTAATTATGTTTATTTGAAACAAAAACATTTACCAGACAGACACAGACAGGCAGCCAGACAGACAGACAGCCGAGAGTGCAGCAGCTGTCATGATTCCCAGGCCAGGGAGCCAACCGCAAAGGGTTTACAGCGACAGACACACAGCTGCACATATAACTTGATAATATAAGCAACACAAGCTCAGGTCGATTCCGGAAATAATCAAATTATTATTTAGTTTAAATTGTTTTTTTTTTTTGTTACAGTAAGTCCACGTTTTCCCCCTTAAACCTTGGGCCCTTCACCCCCCCCTATAGGTATGCCTCTGGACACACACACACACACACACACACACACACACACACACACACACTCCGCCATGTGGTTGAGTCAGTTAACCCATTTCGACCCGAGCTCGATTCTACAAAATGTCTTCTAAATCATGAGTTTTCTGAAAAAACCGCCATGTTTCTATGTCAGTGGTGCTCAAACAATTTCAGGTCAAGGACTCCCAGAAATATTGCAATGCGGATTATGGATGTATAATCATGTACTCTTGTAATCGTTTGTCGGATGTTGTGTACTGTAGTTTTGTCTGTTTTTGTCTGCCTTTTATTTTTAAACTTTTATTGACCATAGAATGTCTTCTAAATGCTGACAGTTTTCTGTCAGGATGTGCGCCACATTTTCACGATTTTTCAAAAATAGCAGATCTACAAGCTCATAGCGCGGCACTGAGTGCCGCACTATGAGCTTGTAGATCTGCTATTTTTCAATAGCTAAAGTAGAACAGAATGCTTAACCCATTCTGACCTGAGATCAGATTCATACGAGGTTTCCACTGGACAACACACTGGTCTGATGAACCCATTCTGACCTGAGATCAGATTCTAGAAATGTCAGTCGTTCTTCGATTTTTCAAAAATAGCAGACCTACAAGCTCGTAGCGCGCCACTCGGTGGCGCGCTATGAGCTTGTAGATCTGCTATTTTTCAATAGGTAAAGCATAACATGATGCTAACACCAAAACGGGTTCCCGGTCAGAATGGGTTAAAGCACCAACACCATACACATGTATGAACGCCATACAAAATGCCATATTTTCTTACCATCTGATGAAGAATACAGTCTGGATAACAACATCCATTGCCAAGGACAGTGGACTGATGGTCTAAATACGAAGCACCAATAATTCCCCTTGTTGATCAATACAACTCTGATACCATATCCGAGAGCGGCGTTGCAATGTCCTTCTCTCGTGGTTGATAAACTATCATATCACTTCTTTTTGCGATCCTTTTCCTGCATTTCGGCTTCACCACTTTTTTTCCCCCCTATTTAACCTCAGCAAGGTAGCATTGGGGGGGGGGGGACCGCCTTGTGTTGCCGTTTTTGGTGATAGCTTATCACCGCGGTGTAGTTTTTAAAGGGTTGGACAACTACACCGTAGTCGCGTAGTCACAGTCGCGGTGATGATCAGCTATCACCGCGGACACAGACCCATCTCTCTTGTTTTTGAGTGGTGCAACCACTCCTACAACCAGCGATGTCCGTGTATGTACCCGTTTGTGTACCTGAATGAGCATGAGTATGTGACTTATTAATAGCAGTAGGGGGCGCCAGAAACAGAGAGAGGGGTAGTGCTGCGTCTCTAATGAGAGAGAGAGAGAGAGAGAGAGAGAGAGAGAGGGGGGGGGGGGGGAATTGCACCACTCAGTTCACACGTGCGTGATTTTTTTACTATCAGACAAGTCTTTTCAACTCTGGAGCTATTATCACCCCCGTTCACCGATTGGTCTAGAAGTTGGGTAAACCCCACAGGGAGGCGGGGTCAATCCTTATAAGGACATCACCGCGAGTATGATGGCCTCAACTCTTATCACCAAAAACTGGAGTATGTATGAGCCTTCAGTGGGGCCAAAGGGGTCAGAAAAGAGTGCCTTTGAGTGGTTCATCATTTATTATTGGATTTGTAGTAGGCATGAAGTTATTCTTTCATTTTGATATTTCAAAACAATGTTGCCTATATATACACACACCAGATAAAAACTAAGAATCAAAGGAAAATAGCAGAATAGAAGAATGTATTCATGATAAGACATCTTTGTTTGTTTTTTCCACCACCAATGCTGCTGGCCTACTGGTTTATTGATTTACTTGATATGCTTTGAGCAACAATAAAATGTAATATTGAAAAGACCAGAAATATCACAAATGCTTAAAGTTTGCTTTATTAAAGCAAACATATGATGCGGCTCAGATAGAATTGTAATGCGTTTTCTGGGCCAAAAATGGCTCTTCCGATATTAAAAGTTGCCGGTGATGTGCAATAATAATAATGATAATAATAATGATAATGAATTGCATTTTTATGGCGCTTTTCTATGCACTACGTGCCTACTCAAAGCGCTTATACATTTGGGAGGTGAAGCGGCGAACAGTCGACGCCAGCGTCCTCACTTCCCACATTCACGCACCAATGGTGGCCGAGCTCACACCGACCGACTCATTGGAGGCAACGTAGGGTTCAGTGTTTTGCCCCAAGGACACTTGTGGACAGGAGGAGGAGCCAGGATTCGAACCGCCGACCCCATGGATCATTGGACGACCTGCTCTACCTCCTGAGCCACAGCCGGCCATAGCATGTGTAAATGCCGCTTGCTACTAATTGACCGTTTCCGTGGTCATGAGGTCAGGTCCTGGGATATGCTGGGATGCGTTGCTTTCACTTCGTCACAGCCATACTGTAGATTTGCAACGGATGCTGGTACACATCTTAACCCATTCTGAACGGGAACCCATTTTGGTGTTAGCATCATGTTATGCTTTAGCTATTGAAAAACAGCAGATCTACAAGCTCATATCGCGCCACCGAGTGGCGCGATACAAGCTTGTAGGTCTGCTATTTTTGAAAAATTCGAAGAACGACTGACATTTTTAGAATCTGATCTCAGGTCAGAATGGGTTAATCAGACCAGTGTGTGTCCCGTGGAAACCTCGTATGAATCTGATCTCAGGTCAGAATGGGTTAAGGGACCGTGTCTTACAGATCTGTCGGTTATAGTTAATGCTCAACATAGATTTATATGCTGCCTTGCAAAACACGGCTCTCAGTTGTCCTTCGAGCCCATGGTTTTCACCCTAAATTGATCGGTATAGTATAGCCGGCATTAAAAAGTAAGTATACACCCCCCCTGGGATCATTGATCCGTTTGCACATATTTAGGTATTGGTATTTAATACTACATTTAAATATTATTGAGAATGTCATTTTAATCAACAAAAAAAAAAAGCCACTTTAAGTCTGCACATACAAATACTTACCCCACTATGAGCTCACAAGTCATATAAACTATGATTGTTACAACTATGTGAAGGTTGTTTTTCATTTCTCAATCTACTTCTATATTTACTATGTGAAGGTATTGTTCACAGAAAAAGAAGGGGGGGGGGGGGGTTACACCTTTCCAATGAATAACAGATCAAAAAAAGAAGTGCTACAGGGGAGCAGAGGAGACAAGTGGCAAACCAATAAGACTATGCCTTCCATTACCCTTTACAATAGTGAGCCCAGAGCAAGCCTAGTAGCCTACTAGAACCTACACGCACAACACAATCAAAGGAGGAAAAGTGCAACATAGTCATGAATGGGTAAAAAAACAATGTAAGCATTCAGATTATTCGCTGCAGGCAACCAGTGATTGCTTTGTGGAGGCAGAGCCCAGCATGAAATTTGCATAGGGGGGGGAACCGTTGGAACACACTGTGAACAATTGTCTCTCTCTCGCACGCAGATCACTGATTAGTTATTAATGAGCGGATGAGGAAAGTCTGTGTGCCTTCAAAGTAAACACGATCGAGCAGGGCCCACTGAAGCAAAGGGAGGGAGACAAGTGAAGTGAGAGAGAGAGAGAGAGAGACTGCTGTGGGTTTGTGTGTATATCGTGTTCAACTTTGTGTTATTGTCTCCACCAGGGCGAAGGCATGGGGAGAGAGTATGTTTTGCACTCCACCCGCGCGTGCGATGCCAAAGGCATGGAGAGAGAGTATGTTTTGCACTCCGTCCGTGTGTGTGTGTGTGTGTGCGTGTCCGTTACCAGCTAATCTCCAAACTTTGCACACACACACACACACACACACACTTGGGTGCCAACGATGAACCTCTGCCCCAAATATTCCTCAAATTGTTGCTAAAATGTTTATATTACTCCTAAACATTTTGCCAAACATCACACACACTCCTATCCTCCTGGTGGAGACCTGTGCCCAGAAGGGCACTTTTTTTGTTTTTGTTTCACACCGTTTGGCAGTCGATCATGACTAGGTCGCTATTAAAAAACGGACCTATCGTATGTACTAGAGAGGTGTGGGATGAGAGAGGAGTTTGTTCAGTATATACAGGGATAGCAGTTAATCAGGGGCAAGACGAGTCAATCAATCAAATGAGCAACACGCATCATTTGTTATGTTTCTTGAGTTTAAAATGTTGGATCAAACGATAGACATTCCAACCAACCAAACGAGAGGCTTAATCAGACCAGTGTGTGTCCATTGGAAACCTCGTATGGATCTGATCTCAGGTCAGAATGGGTTAAAAGGCGTCGCTTCCCCCGTAAAAAAGTTGCGCTGGAACAAAAATGCAATTAAAAAAAAAAAAAAATACCAGTTGACGCAGTCAGCTGACGCTAAGCCTAAGAGTAAATAAGTAAACTGTCCCTGCTCATTATTTTGTTTGAAATGCAAATTTTGTGGAACAGTTGCAGGATGTTGACAGCGCAATGTCACACACTGTCTGGTATTCTGGTGTTCACTGCGGGCTCACGGATCACGGGTATGCCAATTTATAACCCATTCTGACCGGGCACCCATTTTGGTGTTAGCATCATGTTATGCTTTACCTATTGAAAAATAGCAGATCTACAAGCTCATAGCGCGCCACCGAGTGGCGCGCTACGAGCTTGTAGGTCTGCTATTTTTGAAAAATCGAAGAACGACTGACATTTTTTAGAATCTGATCTCAGGTCAGAATGGGTTAATCAGACCAGTGTGTTGTCCAGTGGAAACCTCGTATGAATCTGATCTCAGGTCAGAATGGGATAATTGACTCCCCAACATGAATGTTTCAAATCCCCTCGTTATTCTACCCTGAAAGTTTGCCCAGGCAACATTTTCACAAAGACTGGCAGTCGCAGCCAGGCAGGTATACATCTATGAGATAAAATAATATAATAGATCTTCAATGGATAAGCCATCACGAGCGCCCAGCCTATAGCCTATACTTGAAGCAAATGTATTGTCAAGGTTGGATTGAGGCAGTGCATTTTATTGGAAAATTTAACCCATTCTGGACGAGAACCCCTTTTGGCGTTTTAACTAAGCACTATATGTTATAGCTATTGAAAAATAGCAAGATCTACAAGCTCATAACGTGCCACAGAGTGGCGCGCTTACGAGCTTGTAGGTCTGCTATTTTTGAAAAATCGTTCAAACGTTTTTATTTTTATTTCGACGTCAGGCCTAAATGGGTTAAGAATTGGCAGCCCACTGTGTATATACAGTATAGTATACAATATTGTCACTGCCGGGTGTTCCAGTGGACCCAATAAAGTTATTACCATTAGTCACAAGCTACAACTAAAAGCTCACGTGTTAAGCTTGTAGATCAGCTCATTTCCCATACCAGTTTTAAAAGTGGAGTGGTGTATACTCCAGCTCGCCCTTCCTCTAATTTTGTCGAGGAGACTCGGGTCACATTCTCACCAGAGCTAGCTTTGCTGCGATTAAAACGAATCCTGCTGCGCATTTTCAGAAAGTGCGCTTCGTTTGGCAGGTGTGAAGGCTCTTTCGAATCCTAATGCGCAGCAAAGAACCGCATTTTACTCGGGGGGCAAAAACGGGGGTTTCGCTTCGCTTCCAATCGCACTTGATTACGATTCGGTGCAGGTGTGAATGCAATCCGCAGTAAATAAAGGAAATGAAGCAAACAATGTGCACGGGTGAGGAGCTGAACACAGTTGGAGACGGAGAAGGCATATTTTACGCAGCGCAAAGATGTCCCGTTACCGTGGATAGACGTGGTCGAATGACGAGAGTGGAGACTGAAGCCCTGATCGAAATGAGGACGAGTACATTAATCAATTGCTTAAGAAAACACAAACACTGCAGTGCAGTGTAATAGTATTATAGCCTACAGAATATACTGTCTGTCTGTGCGTGCCGTAAACATGGAGTGCTGTCACTGTGTGGGGACTAGTGGGGAGTAGGAACTTTCATCTCGATAAACTTGTAAACATTTTGCGCTGCCGTCTGTGTTATATCAGTGCGGCTCAGCGCTGTGCCTCCATGCCTTTTAATACTCTATGCTCCATGCCCAAAAGAACAGTGCGTGGCTGCGTGCGTATAGTAGTGAGAGAGCGAGAGAGAGGGAGGGGGGGGCAGTCCCAGACGGCACGACACATGCACGTTATGAGTATAATTTTTATCACCATAGATTTATCATTTCACTGTGTAGGCTAGTTTATGAATGGGACACATTGATAAAGGTCCCCCCCTGCTGCGTTTCCAATTGCTGCGAATCATGACAGTGTGAAGGCAAACTAAATATGCAAGAATCCCATTTCTCCGCCCATACGCATCCGAGTCTACCGAAGTATTAGGTGAGAATGTGACCTCAGTGACAGTGTAGAGGTAAAATACCGGTGGATAAACAGGATATACAGTTAACGATCGCTTGTTAAGTGCCTGCCAGACGAGACAATCCGATGAAATGAAGGCACGCGTAGAGTAGAGTGTAGACTAGTGAACTGAACACGTTCTCTTTATATCAAGTCCTTCATACCGGCGCCTTATGAAACTACTTCTCCCCAAATCAAAAATGGATTTCATTTTCCACCCTGAATGGCAGTAACCGGCATACTGTACAATGGAGAACTGAGAAGATCTCCACAAACTTGTAACCATCAAAGCATGCACTCAACATATAACGGTTATGCGACCATGGCATGTGCATAAAATAAAATCTTAAAAGTTGTATCTGATTTTGATTTAAAAAGAATTGTCATCGTCATGACAGGGGAAACCATCGCCAAGCCTGCAGAGTCGTGTAATAATTAAACCGTCAAAAAATAATGATCAAATTATTGTGACGATAACGATGATTATATCAGTGCGTTGTAAATAACATGTCGACTTTATCCAGCAGAATTCCAGTTTCCCCTAAATGTCTGCCTGTATTCTCAGGCCTGCACGGAACACAAATTAATGTGAAGGAGGAAGGAAGCAACCGTTGACAAATTGTGTGGCTGTGCTTGGTCTTTTGTCGAGGCGATCACAGATACATTTATCCTTGTGTGTGTGTGTGTGTGTGTGTGTGTGTGTGTGTGTGTGTGTGTGTGTGTGTGTGTGTGTGTGTGTGTGTGTGTGTGTGTGACCTCTCGGGGGAAGGGCCAACGAATGGACAAGAGAAGAGTCCAAGAAAGAGGTAACGGCAGAGAGAGAGAGCGGTAGAAAGGTGGGGAGGGGAAGAGAAAGGTTATAGACAACATAACATGGGAGATAATGCCACACAGATATGGTATGGAAATGGCAATCAGAAACATGCCTGCATCTTGGCTTGACCTTTACCCACGCCAGGAACTGCGTCGTAGTGCGAGTGCAGCCAAGATAATGCCAATGCAAATCTTTATCCCATTCTGACCCGAGATCAGATTCATACGAGGTTTCCGCTGGACACACACTACTGGTCTGATTAACCCGTTCTGACCCGAGATCAGATTCTAAAAATGTCAGTCGTTCTTCGATTTTTTCCCAAAAAATAGCAGACCTACAAGCTCGTAGCGCGCCACTCGGTGGCGCGCTACGAGCTTGTAGATCTGCTAAAGCATAACATGATGCCAACACCAAAATGGCTTTCCCGTTCAGAATGGGTTATTCCAACCTTTTCTCCTGTGCCGATATTTCAACCTGCAGACCATAATCAGACACAAGAGAGTGTTCAAACCCGAGACGTTAAAAGAAGCACCTCGCCCCCACCTGCAGTTTCAACCAATCACGGCGTCCCATTTCGCCAAACAAACATTGCGAAGATGGATTTGTCCAATCTTTAATTCAAAGCCAATAGAGAGAATTTCTCGAGTTCCTATGCTGCGCCAGGAGTACCGCGTACTGTATGACCACACATCACCGCCACTATACCTGCCCGTTATATCCATCACATCCAGACTCCGATACCGCAAGGCCTATAGCCGGAAATTATGAGCCCCTAAAATACATACAGTATGTTCGTACAAATACCTAGGAGTAGTAATAGACCATCTTTTGTCATGGAAAGATCAGATTGATTCAGTGTGTAAGAAAACAAAGCAAATAATCTACTTCCTTCGCCGTCTAAGATCCTTCGGTGCTAGTAGACGGATTCTTCTTTTGTTTTTCACTTCTGTTATTATGAGTGTTCTTCAGTACTGTAGTACCACCTGGTATGGATGTTTGTCTGCAGCCCTAAAGTCACAACTGCTGCAACAACTGAACATTTGTTCAAAGATTGTTGGACAACAACTTCAGAAACTTTATACATCCACATATAACAGCATCCTAAGGTTAGCAAGGAATATCACCTCTAATACCAAGCATGTGTTGTATAGAGAATATAGGTTGCTACCTTCAGGAAGGAGATATGGTGTACCAGCATACAACAAGGTCAGACTAAAGAGGTCCTTTGTCTACCAGTCGACCTTGAGGCTTAATCAGGAGATGTAGTAGCCACAGGATAATCTAAGCGGTGGATATTGCTCATGTCTTTATGTATGTAAATTGTCTTGTTCTTTGTGTTTTGTATATGTTCTGCATACTTGGCTGCTGTGTCGCAAGACAAATTTCAGTGTGAACTGACAATAAAGTACTATATCATATCATATATCATATCATGTTGGTACAGAGAAAACCATATTGATTGTTCCAACAGGTCTCATGCCTCTTTTGACTGGCACTGTCATTTATGAACCAGCTCAGTGGCCTTGTGGTTAGAGTGTCCGCTCTGAGACTGGGAGGTCGGGGGTTCGATCCCCGGCCGGGTCATACCAAAGACTGTAAAAAAAAAAATGGGACCCAATGCCTCCTCCCTGCTTGACACTAAAATTACACTAAAATTATTCCCGAGCGCGGCACGGCTGCAGCTCACCGCTCCAAGAGACGGGTCAAATGCGGAGAACACATTTCACTGCGGTGACATGTGTGACAAATAGTAAGACTTTATATATCCCCCCCCCCTCAAATCGCAAGGATGCATTTCCTGAAATCCTATAACCTCGTTCTCAAAAGTCTTAAGTGCAAACCCCCGGAACAGTAAAAGCATTTCCCCATAACATGTACCATCCATGGAAGGAGAACCAAATGCGAAATATCAAAAACGATAACGCACATGCGTCAGGACAGGGACATTTTTAGTCCCTCAGTCAAACAGCGGACACTCAAAATGCAAAGTCATTTGCATAGAAATGGGGACGGATTGTTTTTAAGCGTTTGCCGTCAATTCATTTGCTAATTTCTATTTTCACCGCTGCTCAACCAATCAGTTCAACCCAAGTGCTATACTTGACTGTCACTGGGCATTCTCTCTCTCCTCCCTGCCTATGTGCACTGGAAAATATTGCACTGACCCAAGTGACACCTGACATTTATTTGTCAGCATTCATTGTGTTCACAATTTACACTTGTGCGATGGAATTGACAGCATGTGTTTCCCGTTATGCTTCAACTGTGTGGACGGGGAATTGCTCACTCCAATAACCCAATCACGACAGTACAAACAACAATGCTCATTGTGTACAACTGTACATCCTATTTTTGCATGCAATGATTTTACCCAATGAACAACTGTGTCAATGCAAGATGGGGGAAATGTACATAGTCAAATGAGGGGAAAGAAAAACCGGTTATGACTGGAATGTCAAAGAGGAATGATAATTGCATCTACACTATGACAACCGTGTTTGGTGTTTTTTTTTTGCATTCTGCATGAACACAATGAGTAAAATTGTGTTATTTGCCAATTACCTTAATGGTGTGGGGCCTGGCGTTTTGAGGCACTATAGCTGAGCAACTGAGGAAAAAGGCCCTTATAGCCAATGGACTCAAGCTGCATTTTAAAGGCGGTGTAAGTGATATTCTTTGTTAAAAAAATACGTGTTAAGTCGCCGTCTATCGAGCAGGAACCAGCTATCTCCATTTTATTTGTATCGTTTTCTTTTTACTTTCTAAAAAATCAGTGCTATCGAGTGTGGGTTTTTACAAATATTGAACCAATGAAAAGTAGGCCTATTATTAAAAAGCCCTTCCGACTAAACTGTCGGTCAAACCACCTAACTCCAATTTAGGAATTAGTTTTTTTCCATCATTGTATGTTCTATGACGAAGTCACAGCGGGAAAACAAATGTCCATATGAATGCTCAAAAAAACTCCACTTGAGCCATTTTTGGGTAAAGTGATGATATGATGATAAGGACACATTAAAGTCATGTGTCTGTATCTGTATAAAGTCACCACACTGGCAGTATTGTTACTATGAAAACCATGAAGGTTACTTTAGTAACCATGGTTCTTTAAGTAAGTGAGCGAAATACTTCGCTTATGGGAGGTTTCCATAAGCGAAGTATTTCGCGAACACAACTTAAAAGAACATGAAGGTTACTTTAGTAACCATGGTTCTTTAAGTAAGTGAGCGAAATACTTCGCTTATGGAAACCTCCCATAAGCGAAGTATTTCGCGAACACAACTTAAAAGAACTGCAGCTCCCGTCCGTTAGTTAGTTTTAGTCACACACACGTCTCCATATATGGTGTTGTGACATGTCGTAACATCATGGAGACCCTTAGATCTCTCTGGCCCTCATTTATCAAAGCGGCGTACGCCCAAAATATGGGTGCACTGCACGCCGGAAATTCCCGCAATTTCCAGGCATTTATATCATGTCCGCAAAACCTTGAACTTGAACGTGAGCCAGGACAAAAAAATCACGTTAGGTCGGGAGCTGTCGTGTATAGGCTTTGTTTTTCTGTCGTATACACAAGCCGGAGCAGCATTATGCCTGAACTGCTGGCATGCCGTCATACAGGCATCTAAAACATACGTTTTCACTCCTAAAAAATGTATAAAAACCTAATAATTACATGTGAAAAAATATATTTTGTAAAGGGCATGACATATGAAAGTTGTAGGAAATTTCCAAGTGTGCAAGCAATTAAAATTGCGCAATTAAAAACAATGTTGCAAGTTAGATGCTTAAGCCATTTAAACAGTGTTTTTCATGAGCGCATGCCGATGCCCCAACACCCCCCCCCCCCCCCCCCCCCGCCCCAAGCTGCATTAAACAACGTTAAACAATGTTAAACTCACTTTGCATGTTGCTTTGCCACTCGATTATTTTGCATTGCAATGAGGCTCATTTGCATAGAGAGGGGCGACTCTTGTGCCACACTCATATACACATCACCAAGTTTAAACACGTGCAAATTGCAACGGAGAGGGCACTCAAATCTTGGCAGTGCCATTAGCGGTGCATTACACCCTCAAGTCTTATTTTTTTTGGCCCAAAAGGGTCAACTGTAATTAAGGGCCGATTCATACTCCTATTTTACCGCTGTAGTGCCGAAATGATTTCGGCTCGTCATACATTTTCAGTAGCACCAAAGAGCCGACTTTAGGACGGTACCTGAACCTTAAATTATGTCACATTGTATGCTCTACGGAGCCGAACCGACTCTTTAAAATAGGAGTATGAATCAGGATTTCACCGACACCTAGTCCTTTTAACCCATTCTGACCTGAGTTCAGATTCACGCTAGGTTTCCACTGGACACACACTGGTCTGATTAACCCATTCTGACCTGAGATCAGATTCTAAAAATGTCAGTCGTTCTTCGATTTTTCAAAAATAGCAGACCTACAAGCTCGTAGCGCGCCACTCGGTGGCGCGCTATGAGCTTGTAGATCTGCTATTTTTCAATAGCTAAAGCATAACATGATGCTATAACACCAAAACGGGTTCCCGGTCAGAATGGGTTAAGATTGCTAGTATCAAATGAAAAGATATGGCAAAAACAGTGGCAACAGTTCATTCTCTCACCGCGAGCTTGCACTGTAATCTTCTATAGCCATGAAGCCCTTGAATGAAAGCCACAGTTTTTTTTTTTTTATGGCCCGACAGTAAACCAGACACCTTCAACGTGTAAAGCTGGGACCAATTAAAAGCACACACACACACACACACACACACACACACACGCACACGCTAGCCTACTGCCCCTAGGGGCATCTACCGTATGAAAACATGCAGAGTTGTTTGGTCAAAATTACAATACAGCTGGGGCTATTTATCTTTTCAAACGGCTGTTAATTTGTTCAGGAGCTATATAGGAAAACGGTGTTTTCATTGCATGTGGAATGAGTATAACCGGATAGCCCTGTTATATACCGTTCTCTCCGCATGGCTAATGAGACAAGGAGCGGCGGTAATGCTCATTCCAGCGTTATAGCATGACAAACACGCTATATTATATGGATCTATACAGTTATAGTTGGCGTGCCACAAAGCCATGCATGAGAGGAGAGGGTGCGCATGCGATGAGCGCACGCCACTCGCAGCACAATGGTCTCCACTTTATATAGGCCATTTCGCCGTTGCTCTCTTTTAGGGGTTTTGAGGAACGTTTATAACACCACAAAGCCCTGTGAAGTGAAGTGCATGCTGACTGACTACCGTTAGTCCAAACCCTCTGCGTAGGAGAGTGCTAAATGGACAATATGACTATATATATGTATGTCTGGAAACAATCTGCACTTCACAGCGAGAAAATGCCATGCAAGTTGCCACATTTGTTTTTATCAATTTCACATTTAGTCAAATCCTCAAAAGTTTTGTCCTATATACACGATTTTGTAGCGCATTTTTCACCCGGTGCCAAATGCCTATATAAAACTGTAATCCTTGGCGCTATATATACACTCTAACTCTGCCAACCTGGGGAGAGCCCAGTGAGTGAGGGAGCGAGTGAGAAGGCCTGGGACACGGTGGTGCAGTCGGTCTAGCGCCAACTCCCGCTGGGGGAACACTGCGTCTGGCCAAACCAGAGCCTATGTCCCACCCAGAGTCTGGGTGGGACATAGGCTCTGGTCCATAGCTCTAATGCGTTTCATTTAGAGCCATGTGTTACTCTCAACTTCCGCCGCTCGCATGAACGCAAGACCAGCCTCTCCTCTTTAGCGTAAATAAAAAGAACATTTTTGCTACTCACCAAAACAAGTTGTGTCATTAGAAAGCCTACTTTCCTTAGTGGACGCACTCTGAGCCCCCCCCCCCCCCACCACACGTATAAACTGTACTTTTTGGCCATAAAGGGATTTTCTTTCACCGGAGGACAAATATTATCTATGGGTTACAGGTTGTACAAAATAGGGCAGCCTCTCATGGCTCACTATTGAGCAAAGAATTCCTCAAGTTTGGGCCACATTTTTTTCATTGTGTTAAGTCAAAGATGCCTTTGTTTTTGTTTTTGTTTGAACAAATAGATTATTGTCAAGATATACACATCACAATACAAGACATGCTCTTAATGGGCATGTCGCTGTACCTAGTTCAAACACAAATTCAATGAAACAAACCGTAATGTATAGAGCTATAGATTTTTGGAACAAGTCAGCACTTGACATCCGTCTGAAAAAGAATAAATCAGCCTTTAAGAAAAAGGAGTTATTTACTTGAATGACCAGTTGAAAGAACAACTTTAGGCTAAATACATTTATAGTTATTCTACACCAGTGTTTGTTTTAAATCTGTTTCATACGTCATTGAGAATTGATGTATGTTATTTAATTGTGTCTTATACTGATATTGGTGGAACTGAATTAATGCAATTCATGTTTTATTTATTTTTATTTTTACGTGTTTTGTATTATGTTGTGTGTGGACCCCAGGAAGACTAGCTGACTGCCATGGCATCAGCTAATGGGATCCTTTTCAAATAAACAAATAAATGACACTCAAAGTTCTAAATCTGAGCTAACTCAGGGAAGAGATTTCATAGAAGTGAGAAGCATGCATCAGAGGTGCCAAAGGGACAAAAACCACCCCAACCCAGCACTCGGTGGAAAAGAGTGGCAAGTTTAATTAGATAATACCGTGTTTGCTTTTAATCCAGATAAAAAAAAGAAAAAGGCAAATCAAATGGACTAACCATTTTCCATTTATAATTCCAGCTGCCAAGATAAGATCCTCTAGTCAATCCACATCAGCATCCACACTGCACAATCAACAGAGGAAGCCAGTGTTGATGTTCTATGGCAGTGTATGGGACTGCCACTTAACATCAAGATAAACCGCAGCCAATGAAGACGGAGTCGAAGGTGGAATTGACCGTTTAATTCATGCACTGACAAGGCGGCGAAAACGGCAAAAAAAAAAGTATAAAATAATGCAAACATTGAGAGTTTGTTCTTAATTGACAGCATTTCCAAACATTTCACAACAAAAGAAACACATGGCAATTAACTGATCATACTCAGTGGCTAAACCACCTACACTCATCAGTGTTAATTAGTAGGATGACATGTACACCTGCTATGTTCTGCAGACAGTAGCAAACATCGTCAAAATTGAATGGCTTCCATTTAGTTTTAGTCACATTTTAGTCACCCGGAATGTTTTAGTGTTAGTCTAGTTTTAGTCGACTAAATCTGCAGTTGATTTAGTCGACTAGAATGTATTTTTAGTGGGCGTTGATGCCGTCCTAATGACTTTTTTTACACTTGCTGAAAATAGACGATCTACAAGCTCACAACGTGTCGCGCTGAGACGCGGCAGCTTGCCGACAGATTCCCGGAAAAGCTTCGTGGGTGGAGCCTCATTTCCATCCACCAGCCGTCCTAAAAACCCCGGAAACGACGCAAAAAGACGGCTTTTCCTTTGGCCGCGCAAGTTCAAGTGCAGTGCCCAGGCTGAACGACAGTCAAGCAAGCCGAGTTTGGCAGCCGTGAGAGGAGATATGAAAAAAGCACATTGAGCACCACCTGGGGGGGGGGGGGGGGGGGGGGGGGGGGGGGGGGGGGGGGGGGAGATACAGCTGGACAAAGAGATTTGTGGTGCAGACCCCAGGAGGACCCCAGGTTAAGGACATATAGGGGTTTACGTGGATAGTCTGGCCCATGAAGCGACACCATCTTGAGCCTCATCGGACATGAAGTCGGCAATCTTTTGTTTGCTGTTCCCAAGCATCCCGACGACACGGATTAGACATGTGAATGTCTTTCAAATCTCATATCAAACAAATCCTTGCTCTTTTTTCACCTGCCAAATATTGCAAAAAGGTCAGGCACATCCTGTCCAAAAAATGACGCAGAAAAACTTGTCCACGCATTTGTTACCTCAAGGCTGGACTACTGCAATTCTAACCTCGCCTCACCAGGCTTTCCACCGCCTCGGAGGAAAGCCTGGTCTCTGTTTCAAAAGTCCGTATGATCCCGCCTGGGGCCGGATGATGTGGTTACGTCATGTTGTAGTATTGTTTTGTAGTCGGAACAGGCGGCGACAACTTCCTTTTCCCTCTCAATAAAAGCTCTCGCTTACGAGAGCTTTTATTGCTTTTAGTTGTAGGCAAACCATTGCCTACAACATGACGTAAGCATATCATCCGGCTCCAGCCCGGATCATATACCGAAATGAAATGGTGCCCAGGCTACTGCAATTCGCTATTATCAGGCTGCAAGTCTCTGAAAAGCCTAAAGTTAGTTCAAAACGCTGCGGCGCGTGTGTTGACAGGTACCAGAAGATTAAGAGACCATATCACTCCTTCACTGGCCTCCCTACACTGCAGGCTCCCGGTCAAATACAGAATAGAGTTCAAAGTTCTTCTTCTCACTTACAAAGCTCTCAATGGTCAGGCACCACAATATCTCAAGGATCTCATTGATCCCTACAAACCGAATGGAACAGCAGTGCGTCTACAGTGAGTCTACATTTGGGAACAGGGTTTTAGGTTAATTATACTTAGTATTTATGCATTGCCTTTTTTAAGTGAAAGGATATTGTGCATTACAGTAACTTTACAAGTTTGCATTATCCATCCATTGATTTTGAGCTGAAGATGTATTTATATGAATAGTACTGTAATGCTGGTTGTTTGTTTCTTTGTTCCGATCATTGTTGACGCTGTCCATGGTGCTGAAGTTCTTTGTAACTCGACTGAAGATGAGAAGACCTTCCAACAACAATCAACACGTGTACAGCCTGCCAAAGGAAACTGCGGCGTGTGTGTGTGTGTGTGTGTGTGTGTGTGTGTGTGTGTGTGTGTGTGTGTGCGTGAGCGTGTGCGTGTGCGTGTGTTTCATAATGGAAGTCAAAGGGGCTGTCTGTGTCTGTCTGGAGCTAATCTCACCAAAGTTATTGCGCAGGCTATATAACGCAGAATCCCACGATATATCCAATATTTGCGAACAAACAATTGCGGTTGGAAAGTATAGATCATAATATTAGGAAATAATATGAACTTCGAGCATGGGTGATGATGTCATCGGCTAGCCTCTTTCAGAAGACAGACTATTAAGAGGAAGTGAATGGTGGTAAAACCAGGCTGAAAACCATCATAAACTAGACATCATAAACCATGTCCAAATACAGAGTCACACACACACACACACACACAGATCACAGATGGATCATAAAACTAGCACCCGAAGGCCGAGATCCACATGAAGCCATTCTGTAATTGGACAGTTTTTGAGGGATACTACCAGCCCTTCTTATGCACAGGTGTGTGTGTGTGTGTGTGTGCGTGCTTCAATGTGTCACCTACAGTAATGGTCATAGTGACCACATTTTACTGAGAGAGACTGCCATTGGATTTTTTTTTAATTTTTTGTTTTTTCGTGTCATATGAAAGCAGGGAATCATAGCTTCAAATTGACATATTGGATGTTGAGTTTGACCCACCAGTTTTGGAGATATTATGCAGAAAAACAGTGAGTTGAGAAAAGAGGCTTGAAAGGTTCACTTCTGTGGTCTCTGTGGCGGGAACCCTTTTGGTGTTAGCATTATGTTATGCTTTAGCTATTGAAAAATAGCAGATATACAAGCTCATATAGTCTGCTATTTTTGAAAAATCAAAGAACGACTGACATAGAAACATAGCTTTTTCAGAAAACTGTCAGGATGTAGAAGACATTTGTAGAATCTGATCTCAGGTCAAAATGGATTAAGCATTTATTTCATATTTACGTGTCGATTTCAGCTCTGACACTTATTTCAGACATGCTCTAGTATGTGCTATTAACTCATAAAAAGCTGGAATTTGCGCGATGGCAGTCTCTCAGTCAAATCTGGTCACAATTATGCTCAATAGAAGATAATAGAAGCCCGACACACACCGGCTGCGTCCCCCGCGCGGCGCCGCGCGGCGCGGCGCGCACAGCCGCATCCATTATTTTCAATGAACCTAACGCACACCGGCTCCGTCCGCACACCGGAGCCGCGGCGCGCCGCACGGCGCGCCGCGGCTATTTTTCAATAGCTAAAGCATAACATGATGCTAACACCAAAATGGGTGCCCGGTCTGAATGGGTTAAGGGAAGGAACGGATTATGAACTGTATAGCTTTGCATTGCCCTCAAATAAGAACACATATATGTATCTGTGCTGGAAAGGACGGAGAGAAACTATAAAACGCACATGGAAAAGCACATTTGAGCACAGGTCAGCGGCGACAGTATACAGAAGCACGTGTAACAGGAAAGTCTGTCCAGAGAGGTTTTCACTATTCTTTTTGTCACAAGTTAAGACTATATGGTGGAGGAAAGGGAGGAGAGAGACATATGGGGGGGGGGGGGGGGTTACTCCAGGGAACATAAATAGATAATGATGATGCCTTTGCCGTGGGGAGACTATAGCAAACCCCTGGAGCATCTTATAAGCCAAGCTGTACTTGGATGGGCGGGCGCACGCACGCACGCACGCACGCACGCACGAAAGCACGCACTAAATAGAAAACAAATAAAGGAAGACGACAGGGCACTCACTATGCATCCGTGGATGCAGCTTGACATTCTTAAGCACTTTTAGGTTTAATCGTTTTGGTCGTTGAAGAGGTATTTTGGTATAAGTTAATATGGGCAAAAGGTGTGAATTACAAAAAAAGCCTAAACTGGAAATAACTCCTTAAAAAAAAAAGTTACAATTTACACACGACGGACTGTCAAATACAGACCCTTCATGGGAGTTTGTCACCAGTGAAAAACCAACGGGGTCTTATTTCCTGCCCACTCATGGTTGACAAATTGCCAAGACTCTCTGCAGTGTTGTTTTTGGCAGCAAATTTAGATTTTAGTCGTAGTCTCTTGAATAGTTTTAATTTAATTTTAGTCACATTTTAGTCACCTGGAATGTCTTAGTGTTAGTCTAGTTTTAGTCGACTAAATGCCTTGATGCCGTCGTCACAAGTGTAAAATGACTTATACTGAAGTTTTTATTTGTTGACGAAATAGTCAGTATATTTAGTTTTAGTTTTAGTCATCGTAGATTAGTTTTCATTTAGTTTTCGTCAGTGAAAAAAGGTAGTCGACGGACATTTTTTCCTCTTTAGTTTTAGTCGACGAAAACAACACTGACGCTCTGTCACAGTCACACTTTGAGGCCGCATGCTACCGGTTTCATATGCCGCGATTTAGATCTCACGCATGACAAAAAGGGTAGCCAAAATACACATTCCGTACGTGTTAATTTGCACGACACAATGGGATGACATTTCACATGTCACTTTGTCTCATTCAAAGTAATGCCCATGCATGCAGGGCTGAATGAATGGATAATAGCCACTGTGGCTGTGCTGATGGAGGGGACTGACTGCCACAATTAAAACATCTCCCAGTTAACGACACACAATACATAATGGGCATGCTATCAGGTCAAATATAAGCACGGTCGAGCAGATCTATGACGCATTGCTGTCATATAGACGCAGCTGGGAAGATCGGGCTTCTGACAGTCGAAGGGGAAGCACAATAAACAACGTTTGTCTCGTGAAATGTCCATAGTGAGATCTATCTCCACCTGTCTAACGTGTAAATCCCAGTGACAAACAACTTGTTTCTTTTTGTAGTATAGAAACAGGTCATTTCAAGGACCCGTTTCTGTTTTCAAGGACAAATCAAGTTGGGTACAAAGTGACGACGTTGGACCACTGAGCAAGAGGCAAACAAAATGAGCACTTAGTCACCAAGTAAAAGCAGCTTGACAACGTAACAAAAAAAACATCATCGCCTCCCCGCCAAAAACACACAAAACAATACTTGATAAAAGATAGACAATGGAAATATTGCATTGCATTAAAGTCAAAATCTCAAGCCACACATGGCTCAGCTAAACTATCCGTACGCTCGCAAAGCATTGCACACACATTTCTGTATTGGGAATTGACTAGTAGTTGTATTTATTGCAATGATGTGCAGTAGTCGCAGAATTCCGAGGCACACCTGGACTTGAGTGTGTCTCGCGGCACTCAAACCGCTGATAAGACCTGTAAATTCACGCTATACGACAAGTTTCACAAGATAGAATCAAAGGAACCCAAGCCTCGGGAAACCCAGACGTTTTTATTTCCAGGGAGAGAAAAAAAAAAGGCTGGGTCTGAGTCCACTTCAATTCGGCATAGAGTAGCGCAAACATTGCTCACTCTCTGCTGATTTCTGATTGTCTGCACCTTTGTAAAATTGACGTACACACGCACACATGTACACACACACACACGCTCCTCTCGCTCTCTCTGTCGCTCTAAGTAATTAGTCTCATGTCGCGCAGCTGCGCATATATTCTCCCGGCGGATCCTGCCGGGAGCTGCCTATGCCATAAAAAGCATAGGTGAGTTCCAGGCTAAAGGAACCCAAACAATGTAAACTAGAAAAGTGTATTCCTTGGAGTACAGGTCTCCGCCAGATCGGGTTGCTTTTACACAGCCCGTAAAATCTGGAAGGCAAGATCATGATAGCCAAATGGAAAGGAATCTGAAAAGTCTGACCGATACATGTACGTGTGTAGGAGTAGCAGCAAATGTGTGCGTTGAAGAAAACACAACACAAATGTTGTTGTTGTCCATATAGCGTGAGTCAAACACCTAACATAAAATATGTCTCCGCTGAAGTTTGTATAGTTTTGTTTGTTTGTGTATCACCGAGTGATCCTTCAAGCACTTAGAAGCTAAGGCCTCAGTCACACTATTGAGACGGCTGTCTTGTCCATGTTTTACACCCCCCAATGTTGCTCTGGAGAGGCAAGTCTGGAGCACTCTGGTGGAGCTGTTGCCCCCGCGACCCGACTACGGATAAGCGGTTGAAGATGGATGGATGGGGGGTTGATATTTTTATCATCTAGATATGAAATAGGGTGACCGGGCAATTTTTTAAAGGGGAGTTTCGCAACACACAAACTGTACACATTTCAAAAACAGAGGAGAGTAAATTGAATTAATGATACAGAATAGATAGTGAATCATTCCCGCGATGACTCGCAATCGCCAAGGCCCCCCCCTTGAGATAATGATTACCTACTGAGCACAGCTGTGCACAGAGAACTGACACATTGATATACGTACGGTAGGTACACCGCAAGGTCTGGTCTGTTAACTCAGAGGACAAATAATAACAGGCGTGGGTCAATTCTTTCACTCTCAGAGTGTGCATACAACTACGGTACGCCTCTTCCATAGACAATATTTTAGGGTGAAATACTTTTGTATATATCAGCAATATACGCACTCCAAAATATCACCAATGCTTGAGAAATGAGGCAACAACGGTGGATACTAATAAGACGGTCATGATTATTACATGAATCGCCTGATCACAGTTACGTCAGCCAATTAAATTTTGCATAATCGTAAAAAAATGTTTCCATTCGTCGTGTTCATGAAAACAGCAGGATGAAAAATGAACAAGAAGAAGTGCCATATTTCCATCGCAATTTCCAGGAATGCCCGTTATTCAGACCGCACCGGCGTTCCCGAATCGCTCATTACTATAACGCTGGCCGCCCCCCCAACTGCACGTGGAAGACACGTATAGTCGGAAAGCCATTCCGTCCCCATTATTCCCATTCATGTCCATGAATGCAGTACCACGGTGCAGTACAGCAGTGTTCACGAGCAACCCTCTGCGGTGGAAGGATGCTCACAAAGTGACCTTGTACAGTATGTACGTTAAAGTATTGTCGTTTTGGCCACAATACATTCTAGCTAGTTAAGTTATCCAAACTATAGCTGACGCATGAAGAAATGGTGACATATGCGGAATTGCACGGACGTATAATTGATACGTTTGATATGTTTTCCGATGTTCAACACCAAATGCACAATCAAATCATTAAAGGGACACTTCACCCTTTTTGCAAATAAATATATGTTAATGACATTTAGAAGCTTTAGAACACTTTCCTGGGGGTCTTTATGTGTGTAATATGTGGTTTTAGATATTTTAGATTGTAGCAGTGAGCCTGTTGTCTCTGATGTCATGGACACTGGGCTCACTTACTTCCTGGAACTACATGTTGTCTCAGTAAGACAGCTCTCCCCCTATATCCACAAGGAGGAGCAGTGCACCAAAGAATTATGGGAATTGTAGTCCAGGAAGGTAGTGAGACCAGTGTCCATGACATCAGAGACAACAGGCTCACTGCTACAATCTAAAATATCTAAAACCACATATTACTCAAATAAATACCCCCAGGAAAGTGATCTAAAGCTTCTAAACGTCATTAACATATATTTTTTTGCAAAAAGGGTGAAGTGTCCCTTTAACAACATCAGTCAACTCTATAATCCCATGACAGTGACAGCCCTATACCAGTATAGAGCTGGCGAACAGACACTGAAGGATATATGGATTCTAATAATCCCTGTGTTGTCACATATTAAGTATAACTCACCTGAGAGTGAAGATCTGCACGGACGAAAGAGCGGACAGGGACAGGAACGCCGAGACGGTCTCCCTCTGCCGGACGGGCTTGGACGGGACCGTCACCACAAAGCTGTCGTCCAGCCTCAGCTCCGACAGAGGCTGGAAGAGCCTCACGCTCCCGATGCGCTGCATGGGCGTGGGCCCCGCGAAATAGCCCGCGGGCTCGGCGTGTACGGCGGCGCCCTTCCGCGAGTCCTCCGAGCCGCAGTCCCCGCCCCCGCCGCCGCCGCCTCTCCCCGAAGACGGCGACGACGACGACGACTGCACCACGTAGTACAGCTCTACGGGAGTGCCCTGGTCGGACGCCGCCCGCTGCTCGGACGCCGCAGACGCCGCCCTCTGCCTGCCCGCCGGCGCCGCCGCCGGCCTCACGGTGGGCGGGCCGAACCAGCCGGCCAGGGGCTCCAGCTCGGCCACGCACAGCCCCAGTTCGCCCTCGAGCCGGCACGTGCCGCGCACCTCCTGCGTCTCGTGGAAGGCGAACATGCGGACGCAGGGCAGCCGCTCGCCGTTGCGGGCGGTGGCGCTGTGGTCGTCCCAGTCGCGCCCCGCCACGTAGAACAGCACCTGGACCTTGGGCCAGCTGGGGTGGACGCGCTCGCTGATGATGTAGGCGTGGACCTTCCAGTTGAGCGTGAAGAGAGGCGGTGGCGAGGGAGGTGACGACGACGGCGGCTGCTGCGGCGGCGCAAAGGACGGCCCGTTGTTGAAGGGCCCCGGCGACATCTGCAGCAGGTCCAGAGGCAGAGGCTGCTGGACGGACAGGGGCCCGTAGCTGGCGTTCACAGAGGGCATGCGGCGCGCCTGGTGCACGAAGAAGGACTCCGTGCGGGCCCGCAGGCTGGAGTTCCGCATCAGGTCCTGGTTGGCCTCCTGCAGGAAGAAGGCCGACTCAGCGTTGACGATGCGGTAGCGGACGGGCAGGTAGATGGGCACGGGACCGTACCGCTGGAGGCCGTCCAGGACCACCCGGCCAGCCACTGGGCAGACGGAGAGGAGGGGGGGGGGAGAGAGACAGAGAGAGAGGTTATATACTTATAGGTCACTACATACTGAATAAAATATAGGAATAGAAAAATAGGGATTCGTGGAGTAATGAATGAATGAATGAATGAATAGCCCAGGCGGTGGCGTAACCGTCTGTGCACCCGGCTGGTAATCCAGTCGCAGTGTGGCCGCGGGGTTCGACTCCCGAGCCCGACACGGCCTTTATACTGCATGTCTTCCCCCCCCCCCCCCCCCCCATCTCTCTCCCGTTTCCTGTCAGCCTACTGTCTGTCAGCCTACTGTCTGTCAGCCTACTGTCTGTCAGCCTACTGTCTGCCAGCCTACTGTCTGCCAGCCTACTGTCTGCCAGCCTACTGTCTGAATGAAATGATTGATAGATTCATGGATTGATTAAACACTTTTCCTTTCCTTTACAGAGTAAAAGCGGCCATGCAACGATGATGATGATGATGTCGTGGCGTGGCGGTTCTTCAAAGGCTAGTGAAATCTAGGCCGTCAACGTTGCATTCATTAATCGCAAGAATATAATCAAAAGAGCTGATGAAAGATGCCACTAATGTTCATTGCGGGTATATAAAAGACAATTCTACAATGTATAAATGACACTTTGGAACAGTTTAAAGACGCTTACAAAGAATATTAACAGAGAGAATGTAATAAATGATGGTTCCAAACCAAAATGTGAAATTACATCTTCCGAACGTGTCGATTCTCATGGGGTTATTTGTGTAATAGGACCCAGGGCCCATATGAAAAGGAAGTGAAAACCTGATAATTAAATAGTAGCAAAAAAGAAGAAGTTAATGACAAAAATTGCAAAGGAATTATTTCAGGAGCCATGGCTGCCTGGTATGCAAACTTTGCATACCAAGTAATGTTTGCACACAATCCCGCAACGCGCCGCAACCGTAGCCAGGGAGCGATATCTTCAGTCCATTTTAGTGGTGAATGTTAAACGGGTTTGTTGACATTTCCATTTTGATATCACTTTCATGAGTCACTGCGCTCGTTTATAACCCGCTCTGAACGGGAACCCCTTTTGGCGTCGTAAAGCATTGCGTTATATACTCTTAGCCATTGAAAAATAGCAGATCTACAAGCTCGTATAGCGCAGCTTGTAGGTCTGCTGATTTTTTAAGAATCGTGAAATCATATTCTTTCAGAGGGAACGTTTTTATTAACTCAAATCTTTGCTTCATGGGGAAGTCCCTGGAACAACATATTTAGAGATAGGGGTCGGAGGGCCCATATCATTTTCGGGGTCCTCGAGATGAAATATTAGATTAGATGTCTTGATTATCCACATTGTTTTGCTCAGGTCAATGCATATACATTCAGGACAATACATACAGGGCAATAAATAATTATACAAGTACAATAAAAACACCCAGCAAAGTACTAGTAAAATAATTATATATATATTTTTTCTTCTAAAGCAAAGTCTCTCTCCACACCATGAAAAAGTGTGTGTGTGTGTGTGTAGGGGGGGGGGGGGCACCACTGATATAGAAACACGAGGTATTTCAGAGAACCGTCGGGATTTAAAAAAAAAGACATTTTGTAGAATCGAGCTTGTGGTTTAAACGGGTTAAAATAATAATGTTGGACTGAATTCAAAACGAATAAAAAGCTGCAGTCTTATCAGTCCGTACCGCCGGTTCTCTCTCTCTCTACTCCACGTCGTCCCTCAACTACACTCCAGTCTCTCCCTCACACTTTTACACACCTTCTGCCCTGCAACCTTTCCCTCCATCTTCTATTACTAGAGCTTGGGCTTTCCTTCCAGCTTCCTTCTCTTCACACCTTCCCTCCGTCACTTCTCTTCCAACTCAAACCTCTGCCCTCAAACACAGCACACACACACACACACACACACACACCATTTAGGAACAACCAGAGCCTTTCTATTAGTCCTGACAACCTCCCCCCCTCCTTCCGCCATCGAGCTCCAGATATTTGGGCTGATGGAAGATCCCAAGAGAGGCCATTGATTTCCTGTCCCTCGACTATACTCCCATGCCGCGGAGAGAGAGAGAGAGAGATGTGGCGGGTTGATTTGTGACGGTCTTGTCGTATAGTGCAGGGCAATGACCGCGGCGGTGCCAGACGGGGACAGACAGCTGGCTGTGTAACCCATTCTGACCCGAGATCAGATTCATAACGAGGTTTCCACTTGACACACACTGGTCCGATTAACCCATTCTGACCCGAGATCAGATTCTATAAAAATGACAGTCGATTTTTCAAAAATTCGATTTTTTCAATAGCTAATAGCATAACATGATGCCAACACAAAAATGGGTTCCCGTTCAGAATGGGTTAATACAGGCACAAGTGCTTGCAATCCTAAACAGCCCTGGAAGCTCAAGTGGTGTGGTTCAGTGCTCTTTTTTTTTTTCTTCCCCCAATTAAACCAAAGCGTTCTTCATTATGTAACACGCATATCGTTGGTTCCCGATAAAGACATTTTGACGTTTTGCGGAGTGCTGACCCAGCAACTGGCTGAACGTACAGTATATCGTGCTGCGACATCTCTCGTAAGCATGAAAAACCTAAGGTTATATGAAGACTATCGGAGATCGATGATTATAGTTTCAATACAAGAGAATCGTAGTAGAGTTTATCCTGGTTAAGACATGAAGGGACATTGCTGCAGGTGCTATATAGACGGTGCTCGTGCAAGATCGTAATGGGAGGATTTTCTTCTATTCTCTCCTGTTTGGCTGGAGGGGATGTGACACACTGTCCCAGTTTCCACTTATAGCGCTACTATGACGGAACAGAAACAGAAACAGACTCTTCGTTATAGCAGAACAACACTGTGTCATTTGTAATAAACCTCAGATTATTCGGAATGTTTCTCTCTCTAAACATCTCATCATGTCGATTTCCCCCATGGGGAGCGTTGGCGCGCGTGCATGGCCTCCAATGTCAGAGGTGTGTGAGATTCAGTCTGGACTCTCTCACACACACTCTCTCACGCAAACACAGACGACCCGCTTACAGACAAGCCAGCCTCCTAACAGAGAGCCACACCATGATAATAAATAATATGACATGGAATAATGTAAAGCCCCAGAATGACATCCCCTGGCCTATACTGTACAGCATGCCCTTGAGATTAACGCATTCTGAACGGGAACCCGTTTTGGTGTTGGCATCATGTTACACTTTAGCCATTGAAAAATAGCAGATCTACAAGCTCATAGCGCGCCACCGAGTGGCGCGCTACGAGCTTGTATAGGTCTGCTATTTTTGAAAGAAATCGAAGAACGACTGACATTTTTTTAGAATCTGATCTCAGGTCAGAATGGGTTAACCGGACCAGTGTTTGTGTCCAGTGGAAACCTCGTGTGAATCTGATCTCAGGTCGGAATGGGTTAAAGTCTCCCGTCTTCCAGACATGGTCTTGACGAGCCCCCAGAACCTGCACGGTATAATAGGAACAGTGAAGTGGCCGTCTCGCCCGGCTGTTCAATCGGAGATAGCAATACTTTACCGCATTTAAAAAAAACACAATCCGGTGCCGGGATTTCTTTTCAAAATAGAAAAGCTCGGGGGAAGATATGGCCTGCTTTTACTCTGTGAGAAACTCTATATAGTGCACCTGCTCCGTTGCTCGAGACTTCCGCATTTTGGCCACCAAAAACTTGCTGCCCAAATGCAGAGTTAAGTGTTAAGAGCAACCTTCGTTGAAATGAATAGCTGCGGGGCTCTACTCCATAGGCATTAGGCCTGTCAAAAAAAATCGATTCAAGTTAGAATCGCGATTCTAATGCCGTCCGATTCAGAATCGATTCTCATTTTCCAAAAATCGATTTTTCTTTCTTTTTTTTTTTACAAATGTACCTGTGCATGCAATGCATTATGGCCTGGGTTTCTGCATAGTGCATTTACTACCAGCTAAGCTAAGCCTGCCAATTGTATTTATTTTACACCTGTTTTAATACTAATGTATTGTTCTGGTATTGAGTGTTCTTACTCTTGGATTTAACCTTTGTGTGCTTAAATCATTCAGTTGATAAAACCTTTACAATTATACAAGCTTTTTTACTAAATGTACTCTGCTTTCATGCCAGAAGACTGGAGTAGATCATGCTAAAATTCTATTTAATTGTTTTTAATAAAAATAAAAATAACTGCTTTAGAATCGAAAAAAATCTTTTTTGAATCGAGAATCGGAAAAATCGAAAAGATCGTTTTTGAATCGAATCGTCACCCCAAGAATCGGAATCGAAACGAATCGTGGGACACCTAAAGATTCGCAGCCCTAATAGGCATACTGTATTAATAGCTGGGGGCTCTCTAGGCATACTGTATTATAATTCTACATGGGTCTTAACCCATTCTGACCTGAGATCAGATTCATACGAGGTTTCCACTAGGACACACACTGGTCTGATTAATCCATTCTGACCTGAGATCAGATTCTAGAAAAATGTCAGTCGTTCTTCGATTTTTCAAAAATAGCAGACCTACAAGCTCGTATCGCGCCACTCGGTGGCGCGATATGAGCTTGTAGATCTGCTATTTTTCAATAGCTAAAGCATAACATGATGCCAACACCAAAATGGGTGCCCGGTCAGAATGGGTTAAGGATCTGATCATCACATAATCAAACATGGATGACTGAGATGACTTGACCCCGAACGAACACGCCTCACTCACTGTCCAACAGAGATGAAACAGCCTTTCCATTAAACGGACGATAATATAATTTTTTTGTTATGGTGTTTGTTATCTGAAGCCTATGTAAGTAGTTAGTATACATTCATGCCGGAGTGAACGGGTATATCTAAAAAATAAAAAGTATAACACCTGTAATACAGTCTCCAGTTTCCTTTTTTTTTTCTCCAATGAAGTTTTCCATCACTGTACAGATCAGCGGATCTCTCAAACCAAGTTATATAAATCCTTCTTTCCTTTTGGCGTTTCCCTTTTCTCCCCACCTCTTCTTCCTCTAATAACTACAAATAATTAATCAAACAAACTTCCTATATGAGAGAGAGAGAGAGAGAGAGAGAGAGCAGAGATCTGTATATAGTATAGCTGAAGGAATTGATTGAGGTAAAAAGGGAGGAAAGATGAGAGAGAGCGAAGGGAAATGTGCGCGTCTGTGTGTAGCTACATGGGACCTGGATATGGTCGGGTGGGGGATTGGGATTATCCCATTCTGAACGGGAACCCATTTTGGTGTCGGCATCATGTCGTGCTTTAGCTATTGAAAAATAGCAGATCTACAAGCTCATAGCGCGCCACCGAGTGGCGCGCTACGAGCTTGTAGGTCTGCTATTTTAAAAAAAATCGAAGAACGACTGACATTTTTTTTAGAATCTGATCTCAGGTCAGAATGGGTTCATCAGACCAGTGTGTGTGTCCAGTGGAAACCTCGTTATGAATCTGATCTCAGGTCAGAATGGGTTATACTCTATAGGTGCATGCTTGTAGCAGAAAATGAGGTGATATGTGCAAGGCCTGTATGTCTTCCCCTTCTCACGACCCACTTTTACATTGGAGTACGCGCGCTTGTACCCTGACATCTCTAATCACAGCCAAACCACTGCTTCATGGCAAATCTGCAAAGACGCAACGAAACAACCGTACAAGCAGCAGCTACATCATAGAGATGTATTAACCCATTCTGACCCGAGATCAGATTCATACGAGAGGACACACACACTGGTCTGATTAACCCATTCTGACCAGAGATCAGATTTTAAAAAAAATGTCAGTCGTTCTTCGAGTAACAGCAGACCTACAAGCTTGTGTAGCGCGCCACTCGGTGGCGCGCTACACAATTTTCAATAGCTAAAAGCGTAACACGATGCCAACACCGAAATGGGTTCCCGTTCAGAAGGGGTTAAACAAGAACATCGTATCCACTGCATTCTGAGGTATAAGCCCTGCACGCTGAACAACTAAAAACAACTACGAACATCAATTATAAAAATAAAAAAAAGCACTCAGAAAAAAGGCACTCAGACTAATGGAAAAAGAAAAACAAGCTGTGCTTTTTGGGGCTTTTTTGAGTATAGGCCAAGTCACTTTCCATTCATCGTACACCGAAATGAAATAATGATGCTCAAAGTTTAAAAAAAAAAAGGCTACAAAAGAACAGATAACCTTCGCTGCTAATTGACAACTTCAAGAGCTTTGCAGGGCAAAAAAAAACGGCTTATTAGGTAAAGCAAAATGATGTAACCCAATATTACCCGGTAATGTTGAACACTATACGATTCCTGCCTATACAAATAATTGTTTGAAAGGACCCAGTAAGCGAGTGAGAAACCACCAAATCTTTTACAATATGGATGCACCCAACATGTTATGAAAGGCATCCTCCTCGTGTGCTCTGTGATTCTGGCACAACGAAGCTTAAAGGGACACTTCACCCTTTTTGCAAATATATATATATATGTTAATGACGTTTAGAAGCTTTAGAACACTTTCCTGGGGGGTCTTTATGTGTGTAATATGTGGTTTGAGATATTTTAGATTGTAGCAGTGAGCCTGTTGTCTCTGATGTCATGGACACTGGTCTCACTACCTTCCTGGACTACAATTCCCATACTTCTTTGGTGCACTGCTCCTCCTTGTGGATAGGGGGACAGCTGTCTTACTGAGACAACATGTAGTCCAGGAAGGAAGTGAGCCCAGTTGTCCATGACATCAGAGACACCGGGGCTCACTGCTACAATCTAAAACCACATATTACACACATAAAGACCCCCATGAAAGTGTTCTAAAGCTTCTTAAAGGTGATATAGGCAAGTTTTCAGCCAAAAATCAACATATTTATCTATCTATATTTGTGGCCTTATTCCCTCTATCTTCCCCTATATTTTGATGCTGAGCTGCTGCCCTGTAGACATACACTCTCCCTTTGTCTCCCTCTATGTGTTTGTATCTGTTTATATCCACTGTTGTTTATGTCGCGGGACGGAAGCGTCGTGTTGGGAGGAGGGTCTGTGTGGGGGGTGACGCGGAGTCTTAGCCAATTGCAGCGCGAGGCTGTGACTGCATGTGTGTTCGACCCAGCAGTATTATAATGAAAACGCAATGCGATTTCATTGCAACTTGCAATGAAATCGCATTGGTGAAACTAAGATATGGGGATAATATTATACTTGCAATTTGCAAGTATAATATTATCCCCATATCTTAGTTTCACCATTGTTCATGTGAAATAGTATGTTTATGATGTAATATGTAAGCCTGTTGAAATTATGAGAATCGCTATGTATAGCGCATGGTTTGGTGGTCCGGCCGGCTTGAAGCTTGCATTCAACCCGTGCTCGCCAACGGTGACAAGCCGTCGCTGATCATCATAGCGATGAATAACCGTGGACAAAGTAGTTCACATGAACGATGCTGTAGTGGCTGGGGCATTTGAGGGGCAATATGTTTTATATGCACGATTACAAATGAAAGATAATTGAATTGAGAGCCAGTGAGTCTGCTCCACTACTTCCTACTTCCTCATTTGCGGGACTCGTCGTGTCAGTCTTGTGATATTGTGATTACGCTACAGTTACCCTTAAAAAAACATGTCAACTCAATGTCATTGTTGTAACTATGATATCGATAGAAATTCATAATTTTTTAATGTCATATTTAGCCATACGAGCGCAATATCCATAGCGTCCCTCCCAGCAGCAACAACAACCCCATAGCCTGAAGTGACCTGGCTCAGCCAATAGAATGACGGGGGGAGGGGGGTGGAGCTAGATTTTAATTTGTTTGGAAACACTCGATCAATTCTGTGTACAAACACTGAAAACTTGCCTATATCACCTTTAACGTCATTAACATATATGTTTTTTTTTGCAAAAAGGGTGAAGTGTCCCTTTAAACCCAGTCAAAATGAAGAGGCAATTAAAAAAGGCACACTGATAAACCGGAGGAGTTTTTCCAACGTGAAATAGACGGAACTGCGGAGCAAACCGGACTAAAGGCTATACTCGACTCTCGAGCTGCAGTGCGAAGGTGTGTGCGCGCAGTCTCCTCTCAGGCACGTGCACGGACTCCCCTCGCCAAGGCCACCTGTCTGACCTTTTCTTCATTGACATTTATCAAAAACAAATAACAAATTGAGGCTAATCAGAGTGAAGGACGATCTTACGCGTTGCAGCCGTGTGTCCACCATATCCGGGACGAGAACACGGTGTTCCAGCACAAAGCATGCCCCGGGCCATCTCAAAACGGGGTAAGACGTGATCATTTATTACTCCTCCTATCAAAACCCTGGTTTAAAGGTAGAGTACGTGATTTCACTTAATTCAAATATCACTTATTTTTTTGTTTTGTTGTGATAATCCTCTCTACTATAGAGTGTGCTGACCATATAAGGAGTTCCTCCCTGTCCCCAGTTAACCCCTGGGTGTCAAAAAACCTTAGGTTTCGTTTTTGACTCTCTATCCTGATTGGACGAAGGCTTAGGTCCCACAGCCAAAAACGAAACCTAAGGTTTTTTGAGTGAAATCACTTACTCTACCTTTAAGAAAATGTGACCACTCCCAGCGGTTTGGGACACAAGTCGGCTCTAATGGAACAACACAATTGACCAAAATACTTGTTTTTTAGCCGTATTAACACAGTTGGAATGTAAAAGAAGGTTTTTATTCCAACAGATAGTCGTTTTAGTGTCATTAACCCATTCTGAACGGGAACCCATTTTGGCGTTAGCCTCATGTCATGCTTTAGCTATTGAAAAATAGCAGATCTACAAGCTCATAGCGCGCCACCGAGTGGCGCGCTACGAGCTTGTAGGTCTGCTATTTTTTTTTTAATCGAAGAACGACTGACATTTTTAGAATCTGATCTCGGGTCAGAATGGGTTAATCAGACGAGTGTGTCCCCAGTGGAAACCTCGTATGAATCTGATCTCAGGTCAGAATGGGTTAAATCGTTGCAATTGCATTGCAAAAAATGGCTCTGTATTGAGTCATATATCTTCTGCAAATACGTTCCAATTTCAATTAACAATACGTCATTGTGAAAGCTTAGATTCTGTATTTTCACAATATGTAAAAATCACACCCGTGTGAACTGAGTGGTGCAAATCCCCTCTTTCCCCCCCTCCTCTCCTCTCTCTCTCTCTCATTAGCAGGCAACAGTGCAGCACTAATACTATCTCTCTCTTACTCCGTTTCTGGCACAACAGCGCCCCTACTGGTACGGTATAGTCATAGTCATACTGGTGCTCATGAACAAACACATACATAGGCACACACACACACACACACACACACACACACACACACACACACACACACACACACACACACACACACACACACACACACACACACACACACACACACACACACACACACACACACACACACACACACACACACACACACACACACACACACACACACACAGGTGAACACGGACATTGCTGTTCCTTGTAGTGGTTGCACCACTCAAAAACTGAAAAATGACCATGGCCTACTATCCAGTGGTCTCTCAAACCACTGGATCCGGTCACAAAATGTGACCATGGGGGAGCAAAATGCTCAGAGGCCATGCAGTGGTGTCACGGTCAGTCTCTCAGAGACCCGACAGTCTCTCAGTCAAACAGCTGTAGTATGCACCAGGGGTGGGCAACTTTGACGATGGAGAGAGGCTGAGGGGGCCACTATATTTCCACGCTCACCCCAGAGGGCCGCATTGCATATTACCCGTCTTTACTTATAGCAAAACAAATGGTAGATCTACAAGCTCAAAACGTTTTAAGCGCATTTTAAGCATATTTTTGGGTTTTTTTTAATTAAATTAGAATCCTGAAAAGTAACCCTTTTATGCAATTTCAAATGTTACTTTACGAACTAAATCCAAATAAATTGGACACAAAAAAAAGACAATAACATTTGAGTACTATAGTTGCAGTGTTCTCATGCAGTGTAGAGAACGGTCACTGAACTGAACTGAGTTAAATGACAACAGAGACGATTTGACCATTTACTGTCAAATCGTTTACCGTTGCTCTTCCTCATGACAAACTGTAAAAACAACAACACAAACGTTCAGGGTCTGTTCTTAATAGTAACAAGAAACCAATTGAGTAGCTAATCACCTACACACCCTTCGGTGGCAATTAGCAGGATGACATACACACTCGTCTAGGCTACTATATGCTCTGCAGATCAGCAGCAAACATTGTTCAACAATTAACTTTCCCAAATAAAACAAGTGCACCTAGTCACAATTAAGTGGTCACAGAAGGACGGTTAACAACTGAAAAACAACACAACTTACGGCATTGCCTCTAAAATGCTTCCAAGTGGGTTAACAGCTCTGAACAGCCTGTGACGTTCTCCATGCACTGCTGCATCAAAATGGTGCCGACAGGAAGTGACTCTCATTAAATACAAAGAGTTTTCAAAGTAAAAGCACTGGTAACCACCTTCACAAATCACAATAAAGTACTCAAAGTCCTTCCAAGGTAAACTAGGATACAAATGTACCATCAAATTACTACAGACAATGGTAACCTTTTTTTTTTTCTTTATTCACACAGACGAACATAAGTATTTACACTAGGCTTACTGGGACAGGTGGCCCTATAGCTCCAAGCTTCCACCTCCACAGTCCTACTTGGACTGCCAGGCAGTGGGGAGGCCTCCCTATACTTATAAAAGGCTAAGGGCCGATTCATACTCCTATTTTACAGCTGTTTCGGCACTGTAGTGCCGAAATGAATTCGGCTCGCCCGAAACTTTCAGTAGCACCGAAGAGCCGACTTTAGGACGGTACCCTTCCTTCCTTCACTTCCTTATTGACTTCCCATTGTACCGCCTCCCGCACCGACACTGGCTATATAGCTGCGACAGAGCAGATCAGAGGCAGGAGCGTAGGGACGCGCAGCTAGCCAGAAAACGGAGCGTATGTACAGCTGTGTGTACCATAATAGACAGTGGAATAAATGCTAAGGGACACTACGGGTCTACAATGGAGTCAACCAATTATCAATCAACTTGAATCAAGCATCAAACAATATATATATATATATTAAGTCCAACAAATGTCATTCTCTGCAATACAAACAATAAACTCAGAGTTCAATTCGGTGTCAGTGGCACGGTGAACTGCCACATATACTATATAACCCACTCTGAACGGGAACCCATCTTGGTGTTAGCATCATGTTACGCTTTAGCTATTGAAAAATAGCAGATCTACAAGCTCATAGCGCGCCACTTACGAGCTTGTACGTCTGCTATTTTTGAAAAATCGAAGAACGACTGACATTTTTTAGAATCTGATCTCAGGTCAGAATGGGTTATAATCAGACCAGCGTGTTGTCCAGTGGAAACCTCGTACGAATCTGATCTCAGGTCAGAATGGGATTAAGACCTGCCGTTATGTGCCCCGTGGCTATACACACCAATACATTATCCTAGTTAGTACGTTGTCCAGAGGGACAGCGACGGCCAGTTGAGACATTACTAGCGCACCAATTGATTTGAGTGCACGATCCTTGCATGGACACACAGGAGAACCATATCCAAGAACATATATAGATTCCACCAAAAGTTAACCCATTCTGACCTGAGATCAGATTCATACGAGGTTTCCACTGGACACACACACACACTGGTCTGATTAACCCATTCTGACCTGAGATCAGATTCTAAAAATGTCAGTCGTTCTTCGATTCTTCAAAAATAGCGGACCTACAAGCTCGTAGCGCGCCACTCGGTGGCGCGCTATGAGCTTGTAGGTCTGCTATTTTTCAATAGCTAAAGCGTGACATAATGCCAACACCAAAAGGGGTTCCCGCGCAAAATGGGTTAATCAGATCACATGGAAGAGAAGCAAGAGTATAAGCAGACCTCGGTCATCTTTCATCGCCAGGCAACACTTTCATGCAACAATCGATTGGGCTAAATCATATTTTACCCCTTTCTGAAAAATGAAGGAAAAATAAGGAATTGTGACTATATACTGTATATGTAGGCCGTGATGGATATGGCGAGCCCCGATATATTTTATTCATGGGCATCAGCAATAAGTCTTTTCTTTTTGCGTTTGTACATCTGGGTCTCGATCTGCTTTCACTGATTTAGTTAAACATGCATATATATACGTATATAGATAATGCATGCTATACCCTTCCCCATGTCTCTCCCCCTCACTTTCTCTTTCATCTGACCTTTTGAACACACGCACACAGACACGCACGCACGCACACACACACACACACGCACATGCACACACGCACGCACACACATAACGGGGTTGGGGGGGGGAGGGGTCGGGGGGGTTGGGTAATTAATGCCCATCATCATCACAAGACCGCATGTCGCACAAAGATAGTGAAAATAGCTAATCTACAAGCAGCTGCAGCTTGTATTCAATTATTTTCTTTTTTCCCCCCAATAATGAAAAAAGGAACCGTTTTGGACATACAAGGTTTCCAACCTGCACAGAGAGTAGGATATTAAAAATGTCCCAGATAATGAGAGTGTAATTGGAGTTATCTTTGAAAGCTGTAGTGTATACTGTAGGCCTATAGTGTCCAGTGTCCAGTGTTGTTTTTGGCAGCAAATTTTAATTCTAGTTTTAGTCATAGTCTCTTGAATAGTTTTGTATTTAGTTTCAGTCACATTTTAGTCACCTGGAAAGTTTGTGTGTTTTAGTTTTAGCCTTTATATCATAAGAATTTAGTCGACTAAGTCACCAAGTGTAAAATTACTTGTACTGCAGGATCTCTTCTCCACCAGTCCCTTCCTAACATTTTAGTCTAGTTTGTATTTGTTGACGAAATCGTCAGTATATTTAGTCATAGTTTTAGTCATCATAGCTTATTAGTTTTCCATGTCGTTTTCCATTTAGTTGTCGTCAGTGGAAAAAGGTAGTCGACGGACATTTTTTCGTCTTAGTTTTAGTCGACGAAAACAAGAGTGTGTCACTCCCCTATACCAGAGATGTAGCCCGTCCAAGCTATATACCGAATGCTGACACAGCTGAGGCAATTAAGCATCGACGGCATTTCTGGTGTAGAGTAGTCGTTCATTCGAGTCCTTGTGTTAATTAATATTATTTTTCTCATCTTGGGTCCATTTTAGAGTTAAACTAACCACTGAGAGTTGTACCATGTATATGCCTCCCAAGCCATCATGTCAATAACGATGTCAACAAAATGAAACATGTCACACAGTTTTTTTTGTTGCTTTGAGCGAAGTTCGCTGTAGACACAAGAATATGTAAATTGGCAGTTTCAGGGTGCACACTGTGCCAGCATCTCCACAGAAGCTAAACGATGGATTGTTAAAAAAGTGCATTCTGTAAGGAAAAAGTTTCATATTGTCGTGTGTGTGTGTGTGTGTGTGTGTGTGTGTATTTCCGTCTGGAAACGAGAGATTCATTTCTGATAGCAGGTGCATGTGTATAATGTGGATAAATGACAGAAAAAGATGCAGGGGGAAAGGCAAGGAGGGATGTTGCATTTTGCAGCTACTGGTATTTTTCCTATGAGAGACAGAATGGAGAAGGTATAGCTGCATCATATCGCTACGTCACACGCTTGCATTTATCTTTAGCAAAAAAATAATCTATTGCTGTATTTTGAATACAGGCATTTTTTTACTTGTAACAAGAGTATTTCTACGTTGTGTTATTGCCATTAACAATCTGAGTACTTCTTCCCCCCCCACTGTCAGGAAATCAATATCACACCAACGGGCCTTAACCCATTCTGACCGGGCACCCATTTTGGTGTTAGCATCATGTTATGCTTTAGCTATTTAAAAATAGCAGATCTACAAGCTCGTAGCGCGCCACCGAGTGGCGCGCTACGAGCTTGTAGGTCTGCTATTTTTGAAAAATCGAAGAACGACTGACATTTTTTAGAATCTGATCTCAGGTCAGAATGGGTTAATCAGACCAGTGTGTGTCCAGTAGAAACCTCGTATGAATCTGATCTCAGGTCAGAATGGGTTAAGTTTCCTCGGCCCCGCGAGCATCGACAAAATGCTTCACCTCTTAACAACCCTGCAGCACAAAGAGGTCGAAAAATGGAGGACAACTAATCAGGCAACGGCTCCTCCGTGCCATCACCACCAAGTACTGTGACTCCTATTATAGCACAGCAATGCCTTTTGACCTTCTTACACTGTAGAATATATGTGACCAAATTATTTTTGAATTTTCCTTTTTTTCCGTTTCATATGAAAGCAGGGAATCATATAGCTTCAAATTGACTTAATAGTTGTTCAGTTTGAGTCGAGTTTTGAGATACGGCTTATAGAGTGACGTCTTGCAGAAAACGGCGAGTTGAGAAAACATGTTTAAGTATTTATTTAACCCATTCTGGGCGGGAACCCCTATTGGTATCTTACCACCTCAGGCCGGGCACCCATATTTGGGTTCTGTACAGTATGTACAGTATTCAAAGATTTAACATTTTTGATGCTGCTATATAAATATTTTTCAGAAACCTTAGGTCAGGATTTAGAGGCGTTTTTAGAATCGGCCTTAGGCCTAAATGGGTTAATACTTACATCGATTTCAGCTCCGACACTTATTTCAGACATGCTCTAGTATTGTGAAGAGTCTGCCTGTGCTATTAACTCATTAAAACAAAAACAAAAAGGGGTTTCTCCTCTGGTGGATTTGCGCAATGGCTCAGTCAAATCCGGTCACATACTGTATACGTATCTGTTGACTTTTTAAAATCATGGATATTTCTGTAATTCAGCCTCACATGGCATAATAATTATCCCATTCTGACCGGGCACCCATTTTGGTGTTAGCATCATGTTATGCTTTACCTATTGAAAAATAGCAGATCTACAAGCTCATATCGCGCCACCGAGTGGCGCGATACGAGCTTGTAGGTCTGCTATTTTTGAAAAATTCGAAGAACGACTGACATTTTTAGAATCTGATCTCAGGTCAGAATGGGTTCATCAGACCAGTGTGTGTCCTAGTGGAAACCTCGTATGAATCTGATCTCAGGTCAGAATGGGTTATGCATGCCGAGCACTATAAGCAGCACCCTAACCAGTGTTATGCAAAGAGAGCAAAAAACACAGTGAAATAAAGCACAGAGAGGGAGAGGAATAATGCAAAAAAACGCTGCAGCAACTTGGCATACTGGGAGTCTCATTCTCACAATGAGAACACACTTACAATAGGCACACGGTTCAAGGTCTGGGGATATGCCTTGTGGATCTGGATTCAGAGTAAAGACCTAAATAACACAAGTGTGTTTCCGATTCTATAGGCTATATGTGCAGAACACGCAGACCTCAGAATGCATGGATGGCAGGATGGTATAGTAGCAAAGAATGAGTCACAATTGTTAATCGATACATTCATCGATACCCAAAATCAAATGTTTAGTTAAAGGTATATTCAGTGATTTCACTCAAAAAAAACCTTAGGTTTCGTTTTTGGCTGTGGGACCTAAGCCTTCGTCCAATCAGGATAGAGAGTCAAAAACGAAACCTAAGGTTTTTTGACCCCCAGAGGGTTAACTGGGGACAGGGAGGAACTCCTTATATGGTCAGCACACTCTATAGTAGAGAGGATTATCACAACAAAACAAAAAAATAAGTTATATTTGAATTAAGTGAAATCACTTACTCTACCTTTAAACCTCTGAAAAGTCATTTAAACTCTGCAATAGTTTGAGTTGTCCACATCAGCCTGTCATGCTTGCTTGTTGTTTATCTAAGAGACTTCAAAGATTAATCGGCTGGCATTGAATCGTGCCTTTCAGCTCCACACACAACACCGATAAATAATCAGATAATTTTAATCTGTATTTTGCAGCCATGATATTACGGTGAAACGTGTTTTTATTTAACTTGTTAGATAAGACGAGAGACACCGTGCATGCACACTCCAGGGGGTCCACAGCTAAATGATGATGAGTTGGTATAACCAAGTGGACCCTTATAGAGCGTGAAATTAATATGAGTATACTAGTCTACGTCTGTACCCAAAGTGTGTTATGATTCCAAGTACTGGCACTTTGAAGGCAGACTCACTGTAGAGGAGATTGTCACGGCATGAGACAATCAAGTGTTGGATCCAAGTGCAGAAGAACCCCACAGGAAGGCAGGCAGATGACGTTCAAATGGAGATGTATTAGCTAACACAGGACATTAGGACATACCAGTGTTGTTTTTGGCAGCAAATTTCTATTTTAGTTTAGTCATACGAGTAAGACACGCGAACGCGGGAAGCGAACGCACTCAGCTCCATATATGGGCACAAAAGGGGCCAGGTCCACAACAAACAAATCACTGGCCCCTTTTGTGCCCATATATGGAGCTGAGTGATTGCTGATGCAACACACTCCATATTTGGATAGCGGGACAGACGGACACACGGACACACAGACATGATCTGCTAGGTCTCATAGTAAGTGCTCACTGAATTCGCAATCACTGCGTTCGCAATCATAGTCTTTGGACTGAAACTTTATTTGGTTTTAGTCACATTTTAGTCACCTGGAATGTTTTAGTGTTTTAGTCTAGTTTTAGTCGACTAAATGTCATAAGAATTTAGTCGACTAAAATGTATTTTGGCGGGTCTTGATGCCGTCGTAATGAGTGTTTTTACACTTGCTGAAAATAGCCGATCTACAAGCTCGGCGCTGCGACGCGTTGTGAGCTTGTAGATCAGCTATTTCCAGCATGCAACAAAGTGTAAAATGACTTATACTGGATCTCTTGTACACTAGTCCCTTCCTAACATTTCAGTCTAGTTTTTATTTGTCGACGAAATTGTCAGTATATTTAGTCTTATAGTCATCGTAGCTTAGTTTTCATTTAGTTTCCATTTGTTTTTTGTCAGTGAAAATAGGTGGTCAACGAACATTTTTAGCCTTAGTTTCAGTCGACGAAAACAACACTGGGACATACGTGGGCCGGACACACCATAACATAAACTATGAACTGGCAAGTGAACACTGAACACACAGAGGCTTAAATAGACACAAAGACTAACTAGACACAGGTGCAACAACAAAACTACAATCAACATATGACCGGCTGACGCTAAACGGGACACACGTGAACTACAATTGCAATGCAGTCTGGTGTGAGACAAGGCAGGCGTCAACAAACGGAGCAGACAGGAAACACCATGGGAACACAACTACACAATAAGAGTGTTCACAGTTCATGACAGAGATGCAGTGTCCACAGTTGATTCGCCAATCACCTGACGATCATACGGATCATAGTCCATTGAAATACTAGTGGTGAGGTCCAAATCCAATGTCAGGCTGCCTCAAAAAAGATCAGAGACTGTTCCTTCATTATATGTTTTGTTTATGTATACATTAAATAATACACTGTCCGTTTTGAGATGCTGCAGCCAGTTCAGATTGTTTGTTGAATTTCAAATGTGGAATATGCAGCAGAAAAGGACCGAAAGACAATTTTGTTTAAATATATCCTTGCAATTATTCAGTTTGACTGATTGGAAACTCTTATTATTCCAATACATTGGATTACATTCTAAAAAAGGAGCTGGCTAAACAGATAAGTGTTCTTTTGCGGGTGGAACGGATAGAAAAGTAATGTTATATTACTCTCGATTCCAAGTCATAAGTAATGTAATATTATTACTTTCAAGGAGTAATAGCCTACGTAATAAGTAACACATTACTCTAAGTAATATTACCCAACACTGTCTATGGGGGTGCAGGGGCTTGAGGTCTTAGGGCGGACATTGGAATTGGGCCAATGACGTCATAATGAATTGCATTTCTAATTAATTAAATTACATTTTTTTAAATGTAATTACATTAATTAAATTACGCTTTATTCATTCATACATTGGGAGGTGAAGCGGCAAACGGTCGACGCCAGCGTCCTCACACCGACCGACTCATTGGAGGAAATGTTCAGTGTCTTCTTGCCCCAAGGACACGTCGACGTGTGTTCAGGAGGAGGAGCCGGGATTCGAACCGCCGACCCAGGGACCATTGGGACGACCTGCTCTACCTCCTGAGCCACCCACTTCTACACTCTTGCATTAAATTGATCTTTACATTTTGTGTTATTCATGTCCTCACTTTATTGCATTACTGCTCTTGTTTTTTTTTATGTTTATGCCTTGCTTTTCTCCATTGCTCTGTAAAGCACTTTGAGCTGCATTTCATGTCATGAAAGGTGCTAAGTGTTATTATTATTATTATTTTTACAGGTGGCAGGGCCAGGGGCATAATTAGTGGTGGGTGCGTTTTGGTTATTTAATTAGCCTTATAATAATATACAGCTGTGTTACTAATAGCGGGCGGTAGTTGAGAGAAAAAGCCGTTGTTCACGATGACATCAATTGCCTTTGATCTACGTTGTTGCCAAAGACATGCCAGTTTATTCCTGGAAACTTTGCTCTGCTGCACTGGGACAGTATTTGTACTTTACTTGAGTATTTCCAATTTCCAGTACTTTTACTTCTACTCCACTACATCAAAACTTGCACTTTTACGTCACGACAATCATTTGAAAACTTTAGTTATTAGTTACTTAATTTTGATTAGAAAACATATACTAACCACATTTCAGGCCATTTGAAAATAGCCAATCTACGAGCTCACAATGCGTCGCAACGCAAAGATGTTGTAGATCGGCTATTTTCAATAGGTTTTTCTACACATTTTGAAGTACATTTTCAATTCCATACTTTTACTTGTGAGCTTGTAGATCTGCCATTTTTCAATAGCTAAAGCACGACATGACGCGCCAAAATGGGTTCCCGTTCAGAATGGGTTAGAATTCCAGCGACATATTTCAAAAGCATGAGGGCTCTCTGTATGGGAGGTCGGCCATTTGCGTCGCATAGTAAAGACTATCTTCCGTTCTCAAAGAAGACACGCATACTACCAACTATAGAACAGAGTGCAACCTGCTCCATTTCTCCGCGCCACCCGGGGTATAAACGGTAAAGTTAAGTTATTTCTTGCAGCAATTTAGTGGACCCAGACAGTGTCGCTCGGTATATGTTCTTCCATGCTTCTGAAAAGTATTCCATTCATGGTCCGACAATGGTCACACACACTGTACTGCTCCACAGTCCACAGTAATATTATATCACCGACAGGAAGCGGTGAACTGGAACCGTATAGAGATTCAGAGGCAGCATTCAGCCGCCATTTCATTAAAGTTTCATATAAAAAAAAGGCTTCTAAATCCTAACATCTTTCTGAAAAACCCATGTTTGTATGTCAGCGGAGCTCAACCTTTTTCATGTCAAGTACCCCCAGAATTATCTCTATTGGGCCACAGACACCCCCCCCCCCATCTCAAAATATGTTGTTCCAGGGACCCCCCCCCCCCCCCCCAGAAGCCAATATTTTAGTTCAAAATGTTCGCTCTGAAATATATATTCAATGATATGCGCCAAAATTTAATGATTCTTCAAAAATAGCAGACCTACAAGCTCGTAGCGCTCCACTCAGTGGCGCGCTATGAGCTTGTAGATCTTCTATTTTTCACACACAGCTAGGAAATTAAAGGTGTGGAAAGTATCCTTTACTTAGCAGCCTATTTTATCAAAGGCCTAAAACGTAAGAAAATGAACAAAACTGAAATAAAAGCAACACACAGCCATCTACATTGATGACATAAAGTAGTTCTGTTCTGTTTAGAGTACAAACTGTATCCACATATAATGAACCAGGTAGGTTAGCTTGGAACAATGTGCTAGCCACTAGCCAAACATTTGTGCCAACATGAAAGGCATTGGAACTGCATGGTGGCTCTAGCCAATTAGCTGCTCTTATGGCTAACCCTCATGGCTACAGGCTTAGCTAACAAAGTTTGTAGCAACTCACCAATGTTTAGCAGAACAAACTCTCAGCCCTCAGGGATCCATGAGTTGATGGGCAAGGTGTTTGCTGTTTTTATGTATGGTTCTAATTATTTGTTTGTGCTCTGTGCCTCTCTCTCTCTGTCATGGGGGACTTCTTCAGTGCAGTGCAGCACCTGTGTGAGTGTGGGGAGCAGAGAAGGGCGGGGCAAGCAGTTGAGGTGTGTCGTCTGATTGGGTGAAATTCACCTGTCAGTCTCCATGTCTTTGGCTGGCTATTTGTCAGCAGCATGACAGGGGGAAATCAAGTTAGGTAGACTTGCTCCATTCCTTCATTAGTAACCAGTTCCCATGACCTGGGTTACAATAACATAATGCTTAAAACACCAACAGGGTAGTAGCTGAGCACAAGTGCTCATTGTCAGACCTAGGGCCGATTCATACTCCTATTTTAACGCTGTTTCGGAGCTGTAGTGCCGAAATGATTTCGGCGCGTCAGAAAACTTCAGTAGCACCGAAGAGCCGACTTTAGCACGGTACCCGCCCCCCCCACCCCCGAACCTCAAATGACGTCAAATTGTAGGCTCTACAGCGCCGGACCGACTTTTATTCGGCTCTAAAATAGGAGTATAAACAGACAGACACACATTAAAACCTGGGAGCTGACAGGTACAACCTCAGTCTTATACTGTTGTCCACTATAAGCAGCTCCACTGGAGCAGTTGGGGGTGGTCCAGTGCCTTGCTCAAGGGCACTCTATAGCGGTGTTGACCAATCACTTCCCGACCCAGATTGTTCCTGCCCCGTCCGGGGAATCGAACCGGCAACCCTTCGGCCGATTCATACTCCTATTTTACCGCTGTTTCGGCGCTGCAGTGCCGAAATGATTTCGGCTCGTCAGAAATTCTCAGTAGCACCGAAGAGACGACTTTAGGACGGTACCCCCCCCCCACCGAACCTCAAATGACGTCACATTGTAGGCTCTACAGAGCCGAACCAACTTTTATTATAAAATAGGAGTATGAATCGGCCCTTAGGCTACCACTGCCCCCCGCTGTGTGTGTGCGCGCGTGTGTGGGGGGAGGGGGGTGGATCAATACATACAGTAAGCCTTCTATAATCTATAATCTATAATCAAACTGGGAACCCAAAACGAGTCTTTTCTTTGAAACATAATGACCACTCCTAAATACAAGCATGAGTTTACGGTGGTTGCCATCGACCTGAGCGAGTGCATGCAGGCCTTAAAGGGACACTTCACCCTTTTTGCAAAAAAAATATATGTTAATGACTATTAGAAGCTTTAGGTCACTTTCCTGGGGGTCTTTAATATGTGGTTTTAGATATTTTAGATTGTAGCAGTGAGCCTGTTGTCTCTGATGTCATGGACACTGGGCTCACTTCCTTCCTGGACTACATGTTGTCTCAGTAAGACAGCTCTCCCCCCTATCCACAAGGAGGAGCAGTGCACCAAAGAATTAAGGGAATTGTAGTCCAGGAAGGTAGTGAGACCAGTGTCCATGACATCAGAGACAACAGGCTCACTGCTACAATCTAAAATATCTAAAACCACATATTACACACATAAAGACCCCCAGGAAAGTGATCTAAAGCTTCTAAACGTCATTAACATATATTTTTTTTGCAAAAAGGGTGAAGTGTCCCTTTAAACAAATCCATTGGCTTCATGCGGGGCCCGTCAAACCAAATACTTTTACCCCACTTTGATTGTGGCTCAAAAGAGATGAATCAAAAACCGCGTGATGTGGCTTCCTGCCAAGATTGAGATTGAGGCACTCTGGGGGAAAAACCAAAGGAGGATTTAGCCGTTTATCAGTAATTGCAGTTGATTAAACACCAAAGTCTTTATTGACGACTGATGTTCAACACTCGGTGGTATTAACAGGGCACCTGACTATTAGTCTCTTAACCCATTCTGACCGGGAACCCATTTTGGTGTTAGCATCATGTTATGCTTTAGCTATTGAAAAATAGCAGATCTACAAGCTCATAGCGCGCCACCGAGTGGCGCGCTACGAGCGGCGCGCTACGAGCTTGTAGGTCTGCTATTTTTGAAAAATCGAAGAACGACTGACATTTTTTAGAATCTGATCTCAGGTCAGAATGGGTTAATCAGACCAGTGTGTGTCCAGTGGAAACCTTGTATGAATCTGATCTCAGGTCAGAATGGGTTAAAAGCATCATGTTGGCTGTCAGGCATTGCCCCCAGAACTGTGCCCAACTTGGCACAATGTCCTTGTCACCAGCAGGCTCTGTTGTTGTCGTTTCCACATTCACACCTTGCCAGCCAGAGAGAGAGAGAGAGCTTGTTAGAGAGATACAAGCACTTTGGCGCAGCAGTTATGCTTAGTCATACAGGGGGTGGCCAATGTTCAGAGAACATTTAAGAATGATCTAGGGATGCTGCTGTGAGCAAAAAGGTGTGCTGTGGTAAGAAACATTATTAGTCTCAATTAAAATTGCGCCACGTTCTCTCCGTCTGCTTTAGTGTTGCGCCGGTCGGGGGTTTTTCCATGACCCGCGGGTCCCGCATGTGATAATATTCTGACCCGGCCCAGTATTCATTCGTTTCACACGTATGTGCGACATGGCAGATTGAGAGGAGATAGAGACGTTGAGGGGAGAGAAGAAAGACTCACCAGAGTGTCACAGACATAGCCTATACACAGTATAACAACAGGACTGTCACTGCACAGGCGCTGAAAGAAAACACAGGCTAAAGACCTGAGAAAAACTATTTGAAAACGTAGGTGTTGTGTAACTTGCACTTATATAGCCTACACCACACACACACACACACACACACTGAAGGAAAGGACTGCTGGTGGTTATAAAAGATTTCACTCGCTCTGGAGTGAGTCAGAAGACTCAGAACACAAGTTGGGACCTGCGGGTTACAGGTCGGCCCGCGCAACACTAGTCTGCGTGCGTGCATGTGTGTGTGTGGTTATAATGCAAGTAACTCGAGAACCATTTGCCCCACTGACTTCAAATTCGACACGCGCGTTCCACACCCCCGCGGGGAGTGCAGTGCCCGGCCTCGAGTCGGTGGCACACACCGTTGTCCAGAACCACCACAAAAAAGGCTCTGGTGGCCAGGCTCTGCCTAATGTGCATGGGCCTAATGAGGCAAACTCCTCTCACCTGCAGTGCAATTTCCAGCCTCTGCCTCAGCCAATTGATTGCTCTAGGCCGGGCAACCTGCATGCACACCTGTCAATTGATTACTTATAACCGCTACACTTTTCACAGTCAGTTTGCGCTCTTCAGACACCGGCAGACAGACGGATACAGAGATCTCCATGTGGGACACAGAACAGACAGTTAAAATGGGTGCTGCTATATGACAATGGGTATCGCATACACTACAGATATCTCCATCTACAGTATGGGCACAAAAGGGACACAGACAGACAGGTTAAAACGGGTGCTGTGACAAGTTGACAACGGGTATTATTAGGTTCCCAAGTAGGCCTGGTGGCAGACGGGCAAGTCTAGTCTCTTAAATGCTTCATATTAGGGGGGATTTATCGCATTGTATCGTTCCACTCAAATCCAAGTGATTCTCTCTCTCTGAACCAGTGGTGGAGTACTTTCACTTAAGTACTGTACTTAAGTGCAATTTTGAGGTATTTGTACTTTACTTGAGTATTTCCAACATCCAGTTCTTTTATGCGTCCACAAAATGTGTACTTTTACTTCACTACAATCGTTTGAAAACTTTAGTTACTTAGGCGATTTTAATTCCGATTGGAGAACATGCATCAACCACTTCAACCCCATACATTTCAGCCATTTGAAAATAGCAGATCTACCATTTTCAATAGATTTTGTACACACTTGTGTACATTCTCAATTCCGTACTTTTTTTTACTTACTTACTTACAACGAATTGGTTCCAAAATTACAGTATTGGTACTTTTACTCAATTGAGTACTTTTTCCACCACTGCTCTGAACGATGACGTAGATCAGGGTTTCTCAAATGGCGATACGTTTAGCCCCTCTGCGTACACACAGAGGTACTACTACTGTAACCCATTCTGACCTGAGATCAGATTCATACGAGGTTTCCACCGGACACACTGGTCTGATTAACCCATTCTGACCCGAGATCAGATTCTAAAAATGTCAGTCGTTCTTCGATTTTTCAAAAATAGCAGACCTACAAGCTCGTAGCGCGCCACCGAGTGGCGCGCGTTGCCCACCCCTGCTATAAGGGATATATGAGAGAGAAAGTGGGGGAATCCGCAGCAGATCAGCAGTTTCTGAACCGTACACAGGAGAATGTCTTGACCATGCATGTATGTGTATACAGTACACTGCCTGCATGTGTGACTGCTGCCACACGATTAGCCGATTAGAAATGTCCGTTAATGTGCAGTGAGAGAGGATGTGTCTAATAGTGTGGCCCGGTGGTGAGTGTATGGATACATGGATAATATGTTAATTCATCTTTTTTTAATCCCCAGCCTCAATGCTGAGGCATATTGCATGAAATTGTCGAGTGCGTGCGTCCTATGTGTTAGACAGCTATATGTGTGTGTCCCTGTGTCGGTCTGTCCGAGCACGAAAATGGCATTAGCGTTTTTGTTCACCAGCAAGTGTCACTGTTGCACAGCCTAACACACAGACACACACAGGCCAGGGAGGAGGGCTTGTACAGTACAGTACAGTACAGTACAGTACAGCTCACTTCAGACGGGTCTGATTTTCTTCTGTTTTTGCGTGCTTGTGTCCATCATCCCAAGGAAAAGCCGTGGGCAACGGAGTGCATTATGTTTGCACACTCCGTTGCCTGGCCCTATAGCATGTGAATCATTGGATGTGAAATTAATAATTGGACAGCCGTACAAAAGGTCTCCAAATGTTTTTTTGTTTTTTTTCCATTTTATATCCCACGAGATTTTGCAACCCATTTTTTCCCACCCAGTGTCGGTCGATATTGGTCTTTCTGCTCCTTAAGCTTGAACTATTTAGGCCTGACGTCGAAATAAATAAAAAGTCATCTGAAAGAATATATATATATATATATATATATATATATTCAAAGATTTGTGCCACATTTTCACGATTTTTCAAAAATAGCACACCTACAAGCTTGTAGAGCTTGTAGATCTGCTATTTTTCCAATAGCTAAAGTATAACATAATGCTTAGTTAAAACACCAAAAACGGGTTCCCGTACAGAATGCGTTAACTATTTAACCCATTCTGACCTGAGATCAGATTCATACGAGGTTTCCACTGGACACACACTGGTCTGATTAACCCATTCTGACCCGAGATCAGATTCTAAAAATGTCAGTCGTTCTTCGATTTTTCAAAAATAGCTAAAGCATAACATGATGCCGACACCAAAATGGGTTCCCGTTCAGAATGGGTTAATACTAGCCATATGTCTTGTATGGCGAGTACAGGTCGCCGCCTTCAGGAAGGAGATATGGTGTTCCAACCAAGCATACAATAAGGTCAGACCGAAGAGGTCTTTTTGTCCCATCAATCAACTCTTGAGGCTTAATCAGGATTTTGGCCAGGGGCTATAGACTGCAGCTGTGTACACTGCTCTCTGCCCTTATGTTTCTATGTATGTAACTGTCTCTTATTCTATTTTTTTTGTCAAATGTGTGTATAGGCTTATGTGTTGCATACAAGGCCGCTGGGTCGCAAAAACTAATGTCAGCGCAAACGGACAGTAAAGTAGTAGTATATCATATCAACTCTCTCTCTCTCTGTGCAGCCTATATACACCACGTATTGGCATTCTGTGCGTTTACATGACGTGTATTGTTATACTGGATGAGTTAGTAGCCGTTTTACACAATGGGTCGTTTAGTTCCCGCCTGGTAAACCCCATGGGTCAGCCCCATATGCCTCAACTATATGCTGAATGTTGGCCTTCAAAAGCATTAACTCTTCTCTAGGGGAATTGACTTGGATGGATGCTGTCTGGAATAAATTAGCCAATTCTACAGCGTCTCTTCCGTGCGATAATGGATTCCGACATCTGGAAGGAAATGCCATTGCTTTTTAAAAAACTCGGCTTGGAAATCCATTTGGCACCCATCAAAGACTTAACTTTAAGTGAAAGATGACTGAAAATGAAATGGTTTGATGGCTATATAGCTATATAATCACAGCCAGGGCGGCGTTCAGATAATGAATAAGAATATTGTAATGCGTTTCCAGAAAGGATAAAACGTGAGAAATGAGAAAGGGTCATTTTTTATTTCATATAGATTTAGTTTAGGAGTAGTTTAAGATTATTAAGAGAAAAAAAAACAGGAATTACCCAGGTGCTCACCGGAGATATAAAAGTGACTATAGTGGGGCACTACAAAGTTAAAAAGGAGGAACATGTTTTGCCGAGTTATGGCCATTCCTCTGACCGTGATTCACTTAAAACTGAAAGCCAGGATTTATTGGAATGAATACGACGTTATTTCAATGAAACTGCACGGCAGAAGTACATGCAAAGGACTTCCTACTTCTAAATTCTCTCTCTCTCTCTCCCTCCCCAGTCCCCCCCCCCCCCCCTCCCCACACACACACACACACACACACACACACACACACGAGAGGGCAATATACACAGCAAGGTGAATAGACTGCCACGGATGAAAGGATATCCTGTATTAAACTGTGTGCAACATAGCGTTGTGAAGCTGTACAATTGCCACATTGTCCAAACCACACAAATCAACACCGGTGAAGGTGGAAGCATATATCGCACACAGACGGACATAAAGAGACTTCACAACAGCAGTCACCCGGAGTCACTGCGACGTCGCGTCAGGATGGAATACACACCGACTGATCCAATCCTGTGAATTATTGTAAAAAACCTTATATACTATGAGAAGACCTTTACAAGATCTTTAACTTTTTTTTTTTTAATTAGACAAAATGTATTTAATTTCACTGGTATATTCTTCACAATAACCATTTTCACATGAATGTGTTTTTCAATACATTACGTTATAATTTAGCTATTGAAAAATAGCAGATCTACAAGCTCATAGCGGGCCACCGAGTGGCGCGCTATGAGCTTGTAGGTCTGCTATTTTTTGAAAATAAATCGTGAAATTTGTGTCGCAAGTTTGGAATATATATCTTTTCAGAATGAACGTTTTTAACTCAAATCTTTGCTTCTGGCGGGGTGGTCCCTGGAACAACATATTTTTAGATGGGGGGGGGGGGGGGGGGGGGGGGCGGAGGCCAATTACATGAAAATTGTTGGGGTCCTTGACATGAAACAGTGAGCACCACTGATACAGAAACATGAGGTATTTCAGAAGACTGTCAGGATTTAGAAAGTCAAACTCGCCACCTGTCACTCCGCGGGGAAAACGGAAAAAACGATAAGCGTATATATGAGTCGCGGGCCTCCCACGTATTCCACCCCTCTCGTGTGTCTTCACAGTGCCAGTCTTCTTTCCCCGCTGACTCTGCCAAGCCCGTTCTCCCTTGGCTGTGGTTTCGCTACAGATCTGATGAAGGCTGGGAGATACAGCCGAAACGTTTGTCCCCGTTCAAAAGTGAAATAAATGTTTTTTTAACTGCAGTCTTGGTGTGAGTGTGAGTGTGAGTGTGAGTGTGAGTGTGAGTGTGTGCGCGCGCGACCCACCCACTACCGTTATTTTATTCATCAGTGTTTATAAATACCGTTTCGGAATTCCAAAATATCCTTGGACGCTTTCATTTTTGTCAGCATTCCTTCCATCCTCGTCGACAATCGAGCTAATGTATATATAGACAACAATACTGCAATTAAACTTACAAAATATATGACTCTAACCAAATGATAGCCATAGCCGACTCTAACTAGACTAAACAACCTATATAGTTCATAGTTCTTCTTAGTGGGGAAGGGACTTCTGTTATTTATTGCACTTATTCTGTGATATCATAAACTGTGAATACTCTGGTATACTTTTATATTCATATACCTTCTCCGATTTGCACATTTTTCACTGATCTCTTGTGATACTATACTCGTACACTGCTGCTATTGTGTATTGTCCGTCTGTTTTAAAAACGTTGATGTACTATACTGCCCGAGACAAATTTCATCTCAAAGTACATCTCAGCTCATCTCATCATGGACGGCACTCACTCACCACCACCAGAATATTATGGCCAAGACTTGGGATTTAGTCTATAATTAGATGTATTGCCGACCAGCTGAGCCAATTAATCAAAGTTATATATATATATATATAATATTATATATAATATATATCAAAAAAAAATTGTGCAAATACTGTTTCCCCAAAACCAAATGCTGCAAAAGGCTATACATTTATGCACCTGCTGGTCGTCCATGCCTTAAAATGTATACGGCCATAACATCCTATATCATGCTCTGTGGCATAGCAAGAGAAAAATCACACCTGTGTGAACTCTCTCTCATTAACAGGCAACAGTGCAGCACTAATACTATCTCTCTCTCTCTATCTCTCTCTGGCACAACAGCGCCCCTACTGGTACCCTATAGTCATACACTGGTGCCATACCGGAAAGGTATAAGCATTCAGGAGAAATGTTTTTTTTCCCCTGAACTAATTCGTTTAGAACTCCACGTCGTACTGTATATACACGCCTACATCTCCAGTAGATGAAGAGTGCAGGGGTTAATTGTGCCCCCAAAAAATAGCTGATCTACAAGCTCTGAACGCGAACGTCGTGAGCTTGTAGATCTGCTATTTTTGGGCCACAACCCAAAAATAGCTTAGGTTATAGGTTAGGGTTTGAGTTATAGGTTGTCGGGTCTAATGACTGTCGGGACCAATAATAGTGTCGGAACTATTATAAAGCCTGCACCCTCTCTTAAAGGAGAATTCCATACTAAAAGGCTTTCTTACCTTTCTTTGTAGTGGTTACGTCCCCACCAAAGAGGTCCAGGTGTTATTTTGTGCAAAAGCTCCTTATTGGCCGTTTCCCCTACCATAAGCCCTAAATGAATTGCATTGAATGGAATGGGACTACTATGGGGTGTTGTGCTAATTCGCTTATTTCCATCGCTCAAAATTATAATTTATTTGTATACATCCTCTCTTCATAATGTAAATAATATCCCAAGCGGCACACTTTACTACTTCTTTCGGTGGAAATAAATAATTCCCATTCAATGCAATTCATTGAGGGCTTATATAGGGAAAATAGCCAATAAGGAGTTTTTGCAACAAAAAAAAACACCTGGACCTCTTTGGTGGGGACGTAACAACTACAAAGAAAGGTAAGAAAGATAAGAAAGCATTCTAGCATGGAATTCTCCTTTAACACACTAAGCACGTGCCTGCCTTCACCATATTATTGTGCACAAAAGGGGGGGGGGTATGTGTGGTGCACACCATGAGAACGGCATACACACACAGTATATAGTCCTGGGTGTTTGAGCATGCACACTACAGTGAGGTGACTCCGTTATGCTGTGTGCGGGGGGTCAGTCGCCAAATCCCAAGCCAGTAGAAAAACTGTTTGTAGTCTCCCCCAGGTCGGCCTGGCCCACCCACCATCGTCAAAACCCACATGGTGTTCGTTCCAATCCCTCCATATAGAGTTCCCAGAGACTGTTCTGGGGGCTAGAATTACATGCAGCTTTTAGAGGCCGCAGGCTGAAGTCTTCACAGATAACTGGTTTAGATGGATTGCTCGTGTCTCTCTCTCTCTCTACAATAAGACCTGATTTTGTTTAAATCAATTTTGTTTAACCTGTAGATGCGGATGCACCCGTTTGAGGTACTCATGTGTTATATGGTCATCAATAGAGAGGAGAGGCAGATATCTCCCCTTTGTGTGTATTGTTGTATATCGTCTTGTTTTGTTTTGTTTGTATTGTCAAATGTCAGTCGTTTCTTTTTCATGTTTGTTGGATTAAAATTCAATAAAAAGTAAATGGCCCAAAGTGGCCCAAAACCTTTACTATAAGGCGCATTATGTTGTTTTTTCCCCCCTTTAATTTCGCTACGCTCGTTGTTGTCGGAAGGAAACCTCATAACTCAATGTTTTTGTTTTTTTTGGCATAAACCAGTGCTATTGAACACCCTTTACGTCTGCGTGTCGTTTTCGAAAATATTGAACCAATGGAAAGTAGTAAAAAAAAAAAGTGCTTTGGCCAAAACTCCGTCGTCGGACCCTCAAAATGTCTGCTAAAGCAACCAACTCCACCACCGTCCTCTCCCCCTCTCTTGCAATGAATTGACAACATATAAAAAAGTTACAACACCAACTTTGATGTGGCTGTATTGCTTTTGTTTTAAACACAATAGCCTAAGGTTTTCTTTATTTCCTGAAAAATGAACATTTTGTAGTTATGAGGTTCCCTCCCAACAGCAGATATATATATATATATATATATATATATATATACACACTATGCCACATAGACACGGGAGCAACGACACATAAACAGAGCCCTCACAGCACATACATATAGTTGTACTGTACTGTACTGTACACACCGACAGACACGGGGACAAAAGCACAAATCAAATCCTTCACAGTCACACAAATAGCGTATACATATACACCATGTGGTAGATGAACACAAACAACCTGCACTGACACACACGCGCACGCACACGCAAGCACACGCACGCACGCACACACCCACACCCGTACACCGTTTATGGAGCGTGTTATACAGGGATGAGCAGTCACTATACACCGTCACAGTCGGCCCCCTTTCCACCACCAGCTATCCTCTCCTCTGCTCTGCTCACTGCACACCAATCTACTACAGTCAATATTTATCCCATTCTGACCGGGCACCCATTTTGGTGTTAGCATCATGTTATGCTTTACCTATTGAAAAATAGCAGATCTACAAGCTCATAGCGCGCCACCGAGTGGCGCGCTACGAGCTTGTAGGTCTGCTATTTTTGAAAAATCGTAGAACGACTGACATTTTTAGAATCTGATCTCAGGTCAGAATGGGTTAATCAGAACCAGTGTGTGTCCAGTGGAAACCTCGTATGAATCTGATCTCAGGTCAGAATGGGTTATAGCCCAGTAGAAGTAGAGAGACGTGCCCGGCAGCCAAAAGCAACCATTATACGCTACACCCACTGCCTGCAACTAATTAGCCCAATTAGGCCCGACCTTCAAAATGTATAAAAATGTCTTCTAAATCCCGACCGTTTTCCGTCAGGATTTGGGCCACATTTTCACGATTTTTTTCAAAATCTATACAAGCTCGTAGCGCGCCACTCGGTGGCGCGCTACGAGCTGCTATTTTTCAATAGCTAAATCATAACAATGTATGTAACCTGCACCAAAAGGGGTTCCAGCTCAAAATGGGTTAGGCACATTTTTTGTCTTTCATTTATTAGGCCCGAGATTTGAAGAATCGAAGATGTGAAGGAAGATTAGCAAGATAAGACAGGCATTTCAGGTTTACTCATCACAAATTTAGCTCTAAAAATAGCGGTAAATACCAGCGGCCATGCAGTACAATGTCAGACTCCGGTTGGCTAGTGGACATAATATGAATGATGGGGAGGCTTTCTGGATCCTTCCCACTGCAAGAGATGACAGACAATATTTATTTATAGGACCACTACCAGTTGACCTGTAGTAAGTCTCATGGTCGGGGGGGTAGGACCAAGGGATTTTGGATTTGTTTATAAACATTTTGGTATTTGTTTATAAACATTTGTGATTTGTTTATAAACATTTGTGATTTGTTTATAAACATTTGTGATTTGTTTATAAACATTTTGGGATTTGTTTATAAACATTTGTGATTTGTTTACAAACATTTGGGATTTGTTTATAAACATTTGGGATTTGTAAGTCTCATGGGGGGGGTAGGACCACTACCAGTTGGCCTGTAGTAAGTCTCATGGGGGGGGTAGGACCACTACCAGTTGGCCTGTAGTAAGTCTCATGGTCGGGGGGGTAGGACCAAGGGATTTGGGATTTGTTTATAAACATTTTGGTATTTGTTTATAAACATTTGTGATTTGTTTATAAACATTTGTGATTTGTTTATAAACATTTGTGATTTGTTTATAAACATTTTGGGATTTGTTTATAAACATTTGGGATTTGTTTACAAACATTTGGGATTTGTTTACAAACATTTGGGATTTGTAAGTCTCATGGGGGGGGGTAGGACCACTACTACTGGCCACATGAGGCCCCCACCTAGCTTCTTAATTTTTATCTCAAAGTGCACCAGATTGAAGCACTTTCATGGCAAATTTACAATTTTTATCCGGCGTGGCAAAGCAGGAGGGGGGGGGCTCTGTATAATATGTTGCCTAGGGCCTCAAAAGGCCTAGAACCGGCACTGCCAACGCTATAGCCCCTGAAATATGAGACGTCATAATCATGACAGTCATGGCGCAAACCGAAGCCAGTTGTCCGCTCGTGTGACCACTAACAATATAAAGTATTACATCTGGACTAGTATTCAGTTAGGTTCGGCTCTGCAGGGAGCATTAAGAAGTAAAATGATTGAGATGAGACCACACCAGTATATATACTACATAGCATGTAATAAAGAACGGCCGGCTTGTATTTAGGAGTAAATAAAAAGGATGGTACCAAAAACACACATAGACAACAGAAAACAACAATAATGGGATCAGATAGTGTGTCACTTGTAGTCACCTCTTGACATCAGTGATTAGATCACCATGATCTATCAAATTAAACCCTTTAAATATTTTGGGTGAAGTACCCTTTAATCCATAGGCTACAGGTCCTATGGGTTTGAACCTATGGGTTTAATCTACTTTTATGATCTACTGGGTTTTTTTCCTCGGGTGCACCCTGGTCAGTATCTTTTTAGTTAGTATCCTTTACATAGCAGCCTATTTTATCAAAGGCTAAAACGTAACAAAATGTATAAAAACTGCAATAAAAGCAACACATAGCCGTAACTGTATCCACATATAATGAACCATGGGTAGGTTAGCTTGGAACAATGTGCTAGCCACTAAGCCAAACATTTGTGCCAACATGAAAGGCATTGGAACTGCATGGTGGCTCTAGCCAATTAGCTGCTAACTCTTATGGCTAACCCTCGTGGCTACAGGCTTAGCTAACAAAGTTTGTTAGCTAATTGGTGATCCACCGAGTGGCTTATACTATAGGTGTGAGGTTGCAGCTACATATTAAACATCCATCATAGATATATTCACAGAACCATGTATCTGTGCGTATAGTCCGTGTGTGTACCCGTCTTGGGCATTACTTATACCGATCTACTTCGCGATGGTTTGCGTATAGGAATTGATTGGCAAGAATATTATATTCTCCGTTCATATATACAAATCCCTTTTTTTGTTTTTTCTTCTTCATAATGCACATTTTAATTAGGCACAGCCGTGTGCATAACTCACGTATAGTGCACACTCCCCTGCCTTCTCCAAGGTCGTGAGTCACTGCTATATCTTGCTATACATTCAACAATGGGCCCAGTCAACGCTATACTGGTTTCAACCAGTATATAATTAATTGCCCAGTATCTCAGAACTTGTCATGTCAGGGCCACACCTCCCTTTGCTTATTTCATGTCTTGTGATTTCATCACTCGTGCACATTTGTAATTACTTCATTCCAACTTGTAATAAATTGAACACCGTCAGACCAGACCCAGATTGATTTTATTCCCATCTTGCGCTGAGAATTTGGGAAACGGAATATTCAAAGTGGCAAATGCACAAATGTCTCGGCTCTGTACCCGTCTTGTCTGTGTGTCAGAGTGCCAATCAGAGTATATGCAACATTTTTTTGTGAAGCGACTGCGACTTGTTCATTTCTCCAGAGGTACGTCGTGACACGTGGATGCTGCAGGCACTAATTGGCCTTAAGGCAGTGTCCAATTTTCCCCTGATTGGCAAACCAAAATGTTTTGGCTGATATACAAACCGAAAGCTTATAAGCTTTCGGTTTGTATATCAGCCAAATTTGCCATGTGGTATGGCTGCACAATATAAAAATGTCATACCAAATATCTCAAATAATAGCGATTCAAAATATGGCCGAGGGTTCACACTTAATTGGTATTTTTTGGGGTTTGGGGGGGGGGGGAAATGAAAATTAAGAGGTGAGGTGGTACCAGAAATATGCAAAGAGAGAAGGAGGGGTTGAATGGGCTCATGATTATTAAATATATAAAAAAATATATATAGACTTGTCTAAAGCCTGATTTATATCGAAACCAATGGCATATAAAGGCCTTCCATCAGGAGCAGATAATCTGCTTTAGATGCCCTATAAATCCAGACTGACAGCATTCTATCCTTCCATCGCAGATCGCTGTCATGCCTGCCCTACCCCCCACAATGGGGGGGGGGGGGGGGGGGGGGGGTATGTATTAACCCATTCTGAACGGGAACCCCTTTTGGTGTTTGAAGCATTATGTTATATACTTTAACTAATTAAAAATAGCAGATCTACAAGCTCATAGAGCTGCTATTTATTTTTTTTAATCGTGAAAAGGTGGCACAAATCTTTGAATATATATTATTTCAAGGGCGAACGTTTTTAATGGGCTGGTCCCTGGAACAAGATGAAAAATATAGAGTCTGCAACACTGGTATGAAACTCAGCTCGACGTTTCGATCACTTATAGGATCTTCTTCAGGAACTGGTCCCTGGAACAACATATTTTCAGATGGGGGTCCGTGGCCGAATACAGATTTTTTTGTTGGGGGGGGGGGTCCTGAGACAACATGAGGGTTTTTCAGATTTTTTTCAGGATTTGGAAGGCATTTGTAGAATCGTCCTCGGGTCGAAATGGGTTAAAGTAAAAAAAAAAGGGACTTTTTTTCTCCCCTCTGTACAAATCGGTTAAGAGCACAAATTTGGCGTCGCTCACAGACCTGGATGGATTGTGCACAGTTAACCCATTCTGACCCGAGATCAGATTCATACGAGGTTTTCCACTGGACACACACACTGGTCTGATCAACCCATTCTGACCTGAGATCAGATTCTAAAAATGTCAGTCGTTCTTCGATTCTTAAAAAAATAGCAGACCTATACAAGCTCATAGCGCGCCACTCGGTGGCGCGCTATGAGCTTGTAGATCTGCTATTTTTCAATAGCTAAAGCATAACATGATGATAACACCAAAATGGGTTTCCCGGTCAGAATGGGTTAATTAAGATAAAACGATTCAATTCTAGTGAGATTGAGGCGCGGCCGATCTGGCTGCGGCACGCCGGGTTTCTGTTCTGATTAGCAGCCCAGCCAGCGCATTCCACGACATTTTTGATGCGAGACAATCTTTCGCTTTTTCAATTACACACCCCAACAGCCCTCTAACTACCAAAACCCCAACTCATTTGCATGATTGAAATATAATTATGGTGTGCCGAAAACAGTTCCATTTTGTTTCCCCATTACAACTGCTCCCCCCTCCGCACGCACGCACGCACAGACACACGCACAGGCACAGGCACAGGCACACGCACACTCAACGATGGGCCCTAAGGTCACAGAATGCATCAAGAGAAAACTTTTGAGTCTAAAGGAAACTATAGGAAGTCAATGGGCCCCCCGATTCCAAACGCTGGTCCTAAATGTAATAAATAACGTGACTAAAAGGAGGGTGTATTTTCTCTAAGCAAAACCCAATGCTCACTCCCCTTTGCAGAGGTAAAAGAAGATATCCGACGTTTTATCGGAGCTTTATTGATTACCGAGGGGAATATATAGGATTAACCCATTTTGGACTGACCGAAAAATAGGCTTCTATAGATCCTAATAAGTGTTCTGAAAATCCCATGTTTCTAGGTCAGTTGTGCTCAACCTTCTTCACGTCAAGGACCCCCAGAATGAGCTTGTGTAGATCTGCTATTTTTTCCAATAGCTAAATTAGCGCCTATAACGTAACGCTTAAAAACACCGAAAGGGGTTCCCGCGCCCAGAATGTGTTAATTTATACCACTGTCCCACGTCAGAATGCCATGGGTTAATGGATCTGCATGGACGCAATGGACACAGCTATACATTTCAGCCACACGGCACCGTAATTCCTCGTCGGAGGCCAAACACGTGTTCATAAATGTCGGGCACATACATATTTAATTTGAGGGAATTGATTCAGCATGAAGACTATAACGCATTCTACAGACAATGTAGATGTATATATACGCAAGCTTTGATCCCTGGTATACAAGTCAGCCACGGTCGACGACTTATCACTGTACCACGGCCATCAAAGCTTGCGTATACTTTTGCCGCGACCTCCCAAGAAAATGAACCGACAATCATGACGAAACCGACACTTCCATTGTCGGAAATGCCGGCACGACTTAAGTGTATATACCTATATATACACTAGACGCGTATACATATACAGTGTGCGAACGAGAGACACCGAGAGAGCGTTGGGGGGCGTGGGCGCTCGCGCATGTGCGCACGCACCCTCGCACGCACGCATGCATTAATATGCGACTCCAGACTCCATCGCATGCCCACATGCAGCTCCTCTCCTCATTTGCCTCAAATTAGCCTGCAGATGTAATAATAGAAACCAACAGAGACGGACCAGATGGCTATATTATGACACCGTCATATCTTTTTTTATGGGTCACCGAGCAGCGGCTGAGCAGTTAGCCTAGCCCATTCTGACCTGAGATCAGATTCATACGAGGTTTCCACTGGACACACACTGGTCTGATTAACCCATTCTGACCCGAGATCAGATTCTAAAAAAATGTCAGTCGTTCTTTCGATTTTTCAAAAATAGCAGACCTACAAGCTCGTAGCGCGCCACTCGGTGGCGCGCTATGAGCTTGTAGATCTGCTATTTTTCAATAGCTAAAGCATAACATGATGCTAACACCAAAATGGGTTCCCGTTCAGAATGGGCTAGTCGTATGTAAGCAGCATGCTGGTCATTTTCCGGAGCTAAACACTCTTAGCTGTGAAGGTGAACTCTCCTCTTCCGCACCTGACGCACAGATGGTGTTTACACAGCCCGTCAATTACATGCAGCTGGGACAACCACTGGCATAATCAGCCCAATTGGACACTCCATTGCGCGCGCGTGTGTATGCCTGTGTGTGTGTGTGTCTGTGCGTGTCATTGAATGGCCAAGTCCTGATACGTTAACTCGCAATGATACGGCACTAACACGTTTGCTGGAAAACGACCACGTGGCTAATAGCCATTTAATTAGGCGTGATTCGTAATAGAATAGTTGATCAGTTAATATCTTCAGGGAATTAACGGCCCTATATACACAATGTCGAGAAATCATGTCGGGGAGCTATACAGTATATATCTTCAGTGGTCACGGTGAGCCCGAGAACGAGCTGTATACCCGTGGGTGTTTTTTTTGTGTCAAATATATAAACAGAATTGGGAGGAGGGGTATAACTTTCATCTCGTAACCCGGTCTGCTGCTCATATCTGCTGATTTCCATTGCCGTGCAGTACACGCAGTACAGTACGTGTACGATATGTGTAGTTCTTTCTTGGAGGATATTGAAGATAAAACACTGTCATTTTGCACATTGCCGTTTGTGTTGTAAATAGAGAGAGTCGAGTAGAGAGAGTATAGCGCCATGGCTTTAACACATTTTGGACTGAAGTCGATTTAAAAAAAATCTTCCAAAAAAAAAAGGGCTTCCAAATCCTAAAATCTTTCTGGAAAAACCCATGTTTCTATTATGTCAACTGGTGCTCAACCGTTTTCATGTCAAGGACCCCCAGAATTATCTGCATTTGGCCGCAGACGACCCCCCCCCCCCCCCTCTCTTTCTCAACAGCACATCCCTCGACGTTCTTCTTCATTACAATACGTCGCAAAACACCGCGAGCACAACCTCCTGCACCCAATAAAAAGGGTTCCATTAATTTCCTCAAGGCTAAGAATAGATCGTCTTGCAATGCTGAATGCTATGCATGCTGCTGAGGCATGGAATGAGCACAATGCCAAACGTTTGTTTGCGCCGGGCCTGAATTATCATATAAAGAGGAATAAAGATATAACGTATAACCCATTCTGGGCCGGAACCCCCTTTTGGTGTCAGCGTTATATACGCTATGCTTTAGCTATTGAAAAATATCAGATCTATACGAGCTTGCAGGTCTGCTAATTTTTTTTGAAAAATCGCAGATCTACAAGCTCGTAGCGCGCCACCGAGTGGCGCGCTACGAGCTTGTATAGGTCTGCTATTTTTTTTTATTTTTATCGAAGAACGACTGACACGGAAACATAGATTTTTCACAAAACTGTCAGGATTGTTTAGAGAAGACATTCTTAGAATCTGATCCCGGGTCAGAATGGGTTATTATTGCGTGCATCCCATCATCAGACCACTTGTGCACACACAACACAGCTGCATGCCTCAGAGTATAAAAGAGTATTTATTTTTTTCCCCCGCCGCGAGTTATTGAGTCTCCACATACTCCTCGCTTATATGAAGACGCGCCGTTATTAATAATTAGTCTACAAAGACCTCACTGATTGAATATTCAGCGGTCCAGATCTGTTGTTTCGATATACGGAGACAATGTGGCGACGAAAACAAATGAATGCGCACTGAGTGAAAGTGCAATTCTCAGTGTTAATATATAACTCACACGCGGTTGTACATTTGGAATCAAATTGGGCCGTTTAGTTCCAGTTCCAGTATACAAATGGACATTTCAGGAACTGCCGTTTGATTGGAGCCTCATGCAGCCAAAACGCTGCGCCGCATATATACTTTGAAGTTTGCATAATATACGTTTCCAGGGTCTCGTTCATCTCTGAATCTGAATTAAAGAAAATCACCACGGCTAATGACACATAATGCACTTTTGTGAAGCCAATAACTAGGGCTGCGAATCTTTAGGTGTCCCACGATTCGATTCGATTCCGATTCTTGGGGTGACGATTCGATTCAAAAACGATCTTTTCGATTTTTCCGATTCTCGATTCAAAAAAGATTTTTTTCGATTCTAAAGCAGTTTTTTTTTATTTATTAAAAACAATTAAATAGAATTACGTACATTTAGTACATTTAGTAAAAAGCTTGTGTAATTGTAAAGGTTTTATCAACTGAATGATTTAAATACACAAAGGTTAAATCCAAGAGTAAGAACATGTCTCATTTCTTTAGCTTGCACAAATTTGAACCAGTACAAAAGTTACAAAATCTCTTCTCACTCAATACCAGAACAATACATTAGTATTAAAACAGGTGTAAAATAAATACAATTGGCAGGCTTAGCTTAGCTGGTAGTAAATGCACTATGCAGAAACCCAGGCCATAATGCATTGCATGCACAGGTACATTTGAGAAAAAAACGAAAAAACGAAAAAAATTGATTTTTGGAAAATGAGAATCGATTCTGAATCGGACGGCATTAGAATCGCGATTCTAACTCGAATCGATTTTTTTTGACAGGCCTACCAATAACCCATCCGAGTGTTGGGACGTTATAGGTTAAGTCACACATTGTGCCACTTCACAACATAATGGCGTGGGGGTATATAGCAGTCAGACAGATATTTAGTGAAGCCATAAGGAAAATTGGGATTTCCTGAAAATTCATATAATGGCCTGTTGTGGCGCCGTCATTGGGCCCAAAAACCCCATAGCCCCATAGAAGTCCATGTATTTGGGCCCAACTTCACCTAGACTGTATTACCTTAATAAAACATGGTCATGAATACTTTCTGCTTCCAGTCACTAGTTTAAAGTCTCATTTCCAATGTCATAATATTCTTTTGGGAAAGTTATGGTCCCATTTATTAAAAAGATTACCGTAAAGTCGCGTATGTTCTGAGGGGCGTGGCTACCGTTACAGTCTATATGAACGGGATCCCCCACCCACTCGAGTCAAAATAAAAACCAACGAAGAAGAAGGGGGGGGGGGGATTTTTTTTTAAATCAAGAATTGATCAATGTCACCATGGTCCACATATACTGTACACAGTACAAAAAGTATTCAAAAGGGCACATTGCTGTCCAGAGGGAAAAGGGCACCCCCTAGTGTCTTATCTGTGCACGCCACTGGTGTCACACACACACACACACACACACAGAACGGCGTAAACATGTGGCAAAGGCCCGGTGTCAGTTGCCATGCATGTCACAGACGGTGTGTAGCCTTTTTCCCCCCTGCATGTGCCGGCTTCCAAGCCGTGCAGGGAAAGTGAAATTGTGATTACACGCATAGAATACATTGTGCAAGCGCAGGAGCTTATATATACTTCACACCACATGTCTGACGATCCATTGAGAAGCCATGTAATACCACACCTGTGGGGGGCTATATAGATTTAAGCCTCCAATCCCGGCTTTTATTATATACTGTTGTATAGCACCGATATAATAGTGCTAGAAAAGAAAAGAGAAAGAAAATCTATAGCCAGTCAGGTAATTAATTAATTCTTCCGCCACCACCAGTGTTTTCTTAGTTTAGATAGACCCATTCTGGACGGGAACCCCTTTTGGCGTTTAATTAAAGCATTGCGTCATGCTTTAGCTATTGAAAAATAGCAGATCTACAAGCTCGTAGCGCGCCACCGAGTGGCGCGCTACGAGCTTGTAGGTCTGCTATTTTTGAAAAGTCGTGAAAATGTGGTGCAAATCTTTGAATATATATTCTTTCAGAGAGAAACGTTTTTAACTCAAATCTTTGCTGCTTCTGGGGGGAGGTCCCTGGAACGACATATTTTCAGATGGGGGTGGGGGGGGGGGGGGTCGGTGGCCAATTACCAATAATCATGGGGGTCGTTGACATGAAAAAAATAACCACCGACGTAGAAACATGAGGTTTTTCAGATTTCTTTTTACAGGACCTATGAGACATGAACCGGATGCAACAAAAAAAAAAGCTGCGTGGAGTGGCAGACGATCGTCATTTTCTTTCACCCGGAAAATGCCCTCATGAGCAAGACCTGAACGTGAGGAAGGCCCTGAGCAGCATGACCAGTATTATATAATCGAACTCCAACCTCCCACCCCCCCCCCCCCCCCCCCCCCCCCGACAACAAATCAAACTCGGCTTCTTCTATATGCAACGGTTGAGTCCGTTCTTCTATACGGCACAGTTCAGACTGCTGGACCCTGAAGCCAACCCTGCAGAAGTCGGGTGCTATACACCAGAATGTTGCGTGCACAGTATACATCAGCAAGAGTGTATACATAATACAGTACATGTTACCAACACGACTCTGTATGAGGAGATTACTCTGCGTTCTATCTTATTTTCAATGAAAGCAGAGTTCTGCCGTCTGGAGGCGTCAATGGTATAGTTAACTCCCCCCCCCCCCCTGATGTCCTTTGGTGGATTTTCTGCCGTCCGACATTTCGGATTTAATTCGTGCCTTTGTACCGCCACGCATGGCGCCATGTAAACGCTTCCGACGAGAGGTATAAGGAGTGTGCGCGTGTTCCAATGCTGCGGTGGTGTGTGTGTGTGTGTGTGTGTGTGTGTAACAAGAGTGTGTGGGGGACGGGCAAACACTGTCTTCTTAAAGTGAACGTTGTTATGCTGGCCCCTGGAGCTGGGGTTTATGCTAACAACAGCTATAGCGGTAGAGATATAGAGTTAATGTGTTAATATAACTAAACTAAACTCTGGTTTTAGAAAAGCAGCAGGGCGCCTTCTCCTCCTAGCTTTGATTTTCTTTTAGCAGACATGACTTGGTGAGTATATATATATATATATATATATATTGCGCTGCTGGAGAAAAAGGCTCAGGTCATCAAAACCCCTGTGAGTCCAGCACTCGCACACTGAGAGGGTTTGCACGCGGAAGGACGTACGAAAAAAAAAACAGCTCTAAATGTAAATCCAAATCTGATGAGCTCACCATATAGAGTAAATTAATCAGATTTTACACATGAAAGAGATCTGGCCTTATATACTTGTACGACAAGGAATTGGAAATAGCACTAATTAGCCTATAGGAATTTCTCACAGCGTGTGAGAGGCAGCATATGGCGAGGCATGGGAAAGAAAATCATCTCGACATAGCTGCAGCATTTTACACAAAATGATCCGGTATCTGGTTGAACATGGTATTAATTAAAGAATTACAGAATATAGTCACTAATATACTGTGCAGTGCACATCTACTGTGCCACGGCTTACTGGCCCCATCATCTTTTAACAGAAGGAGAGGTCTTTTTTGACTATAGCCTCTTGGGGCTAACACTTGCAGCTAATGATTTCAAACATGGGGTTTAGGGGATTTACAATTAAGGTTATATAGGCCTACTCAACTGAATCCTATTTGGTTGCCATTTCATGGCAGTCTCAGCCAAAAAACAGGGTCTGTTAGTTATATTTACCTCTCCACGGTACAGAGCAATTATGTGAAAAGGACATTTTATTGTGTGTCTCCGTTTCATCCTAACTCTTAAGCCCTAAAACCAACACCAAAGGGTCACCACCAATGCAACTCCTTGGGTCCAAACGGTTGCAAAGGAGTCAACGCTATAATAAAACCAGTCTATAGACCCTTTTGCTGTGGTTTGGGGCCGTTGAATTCCATGCGTTGAATCACTATAGGGTGCAACGTGGTGGGTCAACATGCAACAGGACATATATCACAACGCACAGGGACAACAGCTAAAACCGCCTTGCAATCACAATTTAGGCATTTAGCAGACGCTCTTAATCCAGAGCGACTTACATTAAGCAAGAACAAAAGCATGGGAATACATCACATAAAAGCATTTATCATGAAACATGCGTAAGCTAAGAAAGTAACAGTGGAATATCTATATAATGAAACTATATACATATAAACTATACATGTATACTACTATGCTATACATATGTACTATGGCGTGCTATGACTATATACAATGCAATTCTAGTGCTGTCTACATAACATGCTATAAGTCTGTTTACAGACTACAGAAGTGCTATCTAAGGGCGTAGGGTAAGTGCTATGGGCCATGACCTTGACCCTTGGCCTTGACCCTTTGGTGTGGTTACAGGGCTTTAAACCATAGCTCGTACATCGTACAATCATAATTTTCCCCCTGAAAGCCATAATATGGCTCATGACGCAATTAAGTCACGCAAACCCATTCTGTGTCTTCTTCAAAAACACAGTTGCTGCTATATACGTATACCAATACCGGAGTCATGTGATCAAATAATATAGTATCGGTCAAATGATTCAGATTCCGTTCCCTCACCTCCGGATCTCACGACATCAGCGAGAGATACAGATTGGTATAGTTGCGAGTGGCATCACACACATACAGTACTGTACATCGCATATACACACACGGAGAAACTTGTTAGCCTATATATATATACACACACTGTACATCCTCGACAGCTGCGGGTCAGTTTGTGCAGTGCTATGAATGCGTCGGGGTTTACAACGAGGGGAAGGGAGGAGACTGAAAGTTTCCGACAAGAAAAGACTACCTCGTGATCATGAGACACGAACGGACCACATCAGCCTCTCTCTCGCGTGTCTCCCTCATCAGTACACACCCATTCTGAACGGGAACTCATTTTGGTTGTTATAGCATCGTGTTATGCTTTAGCTATTGGAAAAATAGCAGATCTACAAGCTCGTAGCGCGCCACTAGCTTGTATAGGTCTGCTATTTTTGAAAAAAAATCGAAGAACGACTGACATTTTTTTAGAATCTGATCTCAGGTCAGAATGGGTTCATCAGACCAGTGTGTGTGTGTGTCCAGTGGAAACCCTCGTATGAATCTGATCTCAGGTCAGAATGGGTTCATCAGACCAGTGTGTGTGTGTGTGTCCAGTGGAAACCCTCGTATGAATCTGATCTCAGGTCAGAATGGGTTCATCAGACCAGTGTGTGTGTGTCCAGTGGAAACCCTCGTATGAATCTGATCTCAGGTCAGAATGGGTTCATCAGACCAGTGTGTGTGTGTCCAGTGGAAACCCTCGTATGAATCTGATCTCAGGTCAGAATGGGTTCATCAGACCAGTGTGTGTCCAGTGGAAACCCTCGTATGAATCTGATCTCAGGTCAGAATGGGTTAACGAATAAAAGGCGGCACTCCATGATCTCCATCCCATACTGTACTGTATACCTCCACAGAAAAATGCAGCCACGCGGCCTCTGGAGAGCGCGGAAATGTTGCATTTATGGAGATTTATACATGCACAAGGCTGGAGAGAGATCAAGTTCAATTACCTGCTGGAACAACATATTTTCAGATGGGGGTCGGCAACCAATTACATATATTTTTGGGGGTCCTTGACATGAAACAGTTTGAGAGCCACTGACATAGAAACGTTTTTCGGAAAACTGATTTAGAACCGTCGTTCCCACTGGTCAAAATGGGTTAAATCCGTGGATTTTGGGGCGATAATTTATCCTCTATTACTATAAGGCACTGAGCACAGATCTGGCCCTGCATGGGAAGGGCCCGAAGCAGCTCAGATATCGCTTACGTGGAACACACAACACATAAGCGATGGCAGAAGGACTAAAGTGGATAATGTAAAAAAAAACAATGTGATTGCTTTGGATCGTTGGAACAAACTTGGCCTATAGATAAGATTATACAAGCACATTATGGGCTACAAAATGATCAGATGATCAAAAGGATATTTGATCAGCTATAACAAAACAAAAAAAACTTCAAATCTCATGTAATGGGGGACATTATACATGATAAAGAATTAAGTTAAAAAAAAGAATAAAACGTGACGCTGCAGAAAGGCAGCGTTTTTTAGGGTGAAAACCGAACCGGCCCAATCGGAAACCGGGATGACCCGGTATGAACCAAATCGCTCCAAATACTCAAGCAAAGTATACAAATACCTAAAAATTGTTCTTAACCCATTCTGAACGGGAACCCATTTTGGCGTTATATAGCATCATGTCGTGCTTTAGCTATTGAAAAATTAGCAGATCTACGAGCTCGTATAGGTCTGCTATTTTTGAAAAGAAATCGAAGAACGACTTGACATTTTTTTTTAATCTGATCTCAGGGATTTTTGAGCTATATACGCTGAGATTATTGTATAATAGTGAGCAAGAACAATTTGGAAGGGTTGGGTTTCAAGATGACGACAGAACAACAATTTGCGCAGATTATACCGTATCTGAACAAGTTGTGATTAAGTATACGTTTGACATCGTTTAACCGATAGCTGTAACTATAAACTATAAACACACACAACTTGGGACTACAGATGAAATTTTAGCTTTGGCTATATAACTCTGGCCCATTTGCATTGATGTGAAAAGTGACATGTTGATTAATGAGCGTTGTCCCTGTCAAATAAATAAACAACACACACGTGCACACACACACACACACACACACGTGCACAGTACACATTACACTGCATAAATAGTTCACGCCTCACACAGACACGACCGTCGAAGCTCTAAAACGAATGCCCGTCGCCGCACAGATTATACAATCTTCTGACCAAATGAAGTCGATTATTATACATGAATGCTTGATTCCGATTGGTCAATCGGCTGAATTCAGCGGTGAGTCATGTCTTGATAACGGACCGCTATACGCTCTATAACAGACCTCACGCCTAATAATCAGACCCTCTGAGCACCAGCTGCGCCCCGCTTGATTTACTGCCGTTTCCAACGTGACAGCCAGCGAGAGTATCAGAACGTCGGTTCTTAGGTGTAATAATGGATGACAAATTAACATGGAAATCCCATATACCGTAGCGCACGTTAAGAAAAAGATCTCAAAGAGCATTTTTTATTTTAAACAACGTGAAGCATGTGCTATAGCAAAAAGAAGCAATGCGAATATTATATTTTTCATTAATTTCTCCGCATCTTAAGTTATTGTGCTGAAGTGTGGGGGGGAATACGTACATGACTATACCACAAAACCATTATACTTATTACAGAAGAGAGCAGTATACGAATCATGCACAAAGTGCATTACAGAGAGCACACAAAATGGTCTATTTATAAAATCGAGGGTATAGTGAAACTTGAACATGAAGTGAAGCTACAAACCATATTAATTATGTTCAGGGCAAAAAGCAAAACATTACACCAGTTCAACAGCTATTCGAACCCAGTTCAGGAAGTGGGGATATAGCAGGAGGAAATTTGACTTTAAACATAAAGTTGCACGGACCACTCAAAGACTGAGGTGTCCTTCGATAACAAGGAATCCGAACGTGGAATTCTCTGGACGACAATTTAAAAGGGTTGTACAAATATTTGCCCAATTTAAAATAAATGACAAAAATCTAATATTTAGGCAATATGAAGCCGGCGAATAGGTTCTCGCTATCATTTCTTGCACGTGTCACTGCTCAACTTATTGCTTGTTTTTTTGTTTTACTCTTTTGTTTTTTGTTGTTTTTTGTTGTTTTTGTTTGTTTTTTGTTTGTTTTGTTTAGATGTGTATGAGCCAATCATTAACCCATTCTGAACGGGAACCCATTTTGGTGTTACCATCATGCTTTAGCTATTGAAAAATAGCAGATCTACAAGCTCATAGCGCGCCACTGAGTGGCGCGCTACGAGCTTGTAGGTCTGCTATTTTTGAAAAATCGAAGAACGACTGACATTTTTAGAATCTGATCTCAGGTCAGAATAGGTTAATCAGACCAGTCATGTGTCCAGTGGAAACCTCGTATGAATCTGATCTCCGGTCAGAATGGGTTAAAGTAAAATTTTACTTTTGAGTGAAAAGGGGGCAGGTATTCATAAGAATGTATTCTTCTTCTGGCTCCTTTTCGCCATGGGTGTATCAGATAGGCATGAAAGACAAATTAATTGTTATCCATTATGATTTATACTGTATTGCGATACACTGTGCGGGAAAAAAAATGAAATTAAATGAAACAAACACACACGCACACACACACTAGTGCCACACAATGTCATTTACAGCTAAACACTGCTCTCAAAACACCCGAGCGAGAAATGGACGGCGCAGTATACCACGAAAATGGATTCCATTTTGTCGTTTTCCCGACAGTGCTGCCTCCGGCCCTGCAGCTGGGCAGACGGAGCCAGCTAGCGCGATGTTTACGGAACACTTTTTTCGTCGTGTTTTGGGTCAATGTATTAATTTATGTTTGGTATAGCCGTGCAATAAGAGGTGTCGGTGAATTATCTCCCGACAATGACCACCTATAGCCAGATATTATCCCTTACTTAACAGAATCCAGCGAGTAATTTCAGTTACAGAGGGGTGGGAGTTTATACGTTTTTACTTCTCCTCACTCCTTTTCGGATATGCTTAGATTTATTTATGTATTATTTAGATTTTCCTTTTATTTATTTTTCTTGCTATTTTTTGTTTTTTGTTACTAATTTGTTTTTTAGTTTTTCCTGGTGAAATGCAAGGAATTGTTTCTGTATATTGGCATATTCGAAATAAACATGACAAACAAACAAAACAAACAAACTTAACACATTATGATGCTGCTTACTAGAAATTGACCGATGCCAGTGGCTCATAATTTTGAGCCTCATTAACGCCCCACAAATATCTACTGTATCTATCTACCGTTGATTCTCCTGGCCGCCGCCAGTGGTCACAGTGTACTGAACGCCAAAAATTTAACACAGGATATAGCTTGTATTAACGCTTTACAAAACATAATGCTCTGGCTGTTCCATTATTCTGCAGTTTAGCCAATATTTAGTGGGCGACAAAGTCTTATGCACACCTGAAAGCATGCACACCGTCTGCACTCGCAATACGAACACTTTATTTATGAACCCATTCTGACCGGGAACGCATTTTGGTGTCAGCATCATGTTATGCTTTAGCTATTTAAAAATAGCAGATCTACAAGCTCATAGCGCGCCACCGAGTGGCGTGCTACGAGCTTGTAGGTCTGCTATTTTTGAAAAATCGAAGAACGACTGACATTTTGAGAATCTGATCTCAGGTCAGAATGGGTTCATCAGAGCAGTGTGTGTCCGGTGGAAACCTCGTATGAATCTGATCTCAGGTCAGAATGGGTTAAGGGATATGCCTGAAGAAGGTCTTTGACCGAAACGTTGCCTAAATAAAGTGTCCGTACATTGCAGACGGTATGTGCGGGTCTTTGTGCACTTTTTTCTGAAGCCAATATATAGTCAAATTACTTGAAATGCTTATGAGAATCTCAATCTGTTTTATCAGTGTGGATGAAGTGCTGCGTGTCTCAGCTGACAGATATGTTTTATATAACCATTTAAACACCTATACAGTATACGGATATAGGTTATGGCGGATGGAAATCATATTTTCTAATACCTTTTTTTTTATTTATCGGTTGGAGCTCTCAGCAATGTTTACCTCTCTTGGGGCAGTGTAGCTGAAAATTGGTAAGGGAATTGAGTCTTGGTTTGGGAATCACATTTCCAGGTGTGGAATGGTTCCCCCTCAGTTTTGCGATACCGAAGTGTCTATCAAGTTTCAAATTAAAATGCAACCCGTGTTCTTTCCCTTCCAGTGAAAATACATACAAATAAATAATACAAGTTGCTTTAGTTTTGTTTTTTGCGCTTAGTTTCATGCCAGCCGTTGTTCTGGGACTGGAAGTAGGCATTTTATGTTTGTGTGCGTTTTGTTTTTTATTCGTCTTACTTTATGTTTTCTGGACAATGACCCATGGGGTGGGATGTCAATCAATGGAAGTATAGCTCTGAATTCCCTCAGTTATAGAGAACTGTAGACAACCAGGCAATAAAACAGAGTTTGAAAACAACCCAGGGTGACTTGAAGCGACAAAGAGAGACATGCAGACAGCCGAGACGGGGACAGAGAAAGAGAGAAACCGAGGTAAAGGTATACAGTATTTGTATGGCGATGTAACCATGGGGTTGCCAGGATAATTTCAGAAGGAGGAGGAGCAACAATTACATGTATGCGAGTGCAATCTGTGCACCTGGTGTATAGTGCTAAAGTATGAGGTCACTCCCGGGGAGTGTCTTTGTATAGGCCTGGCCTGCCACGCAGTGTTGTTTTCGTCAACTAAAACTATGACAAAAAAAATGTCCGTCGACTACCTTTTTTCCACTGACGAAAACTAAAATGGAAACTAAATGAAAACTAAGCTACGACGACTAAAACTAAGACCAAGTATAGTGACAATTTTGTCAACAAATACGAACTAGACTAGAATGTTATAGGAAGGGACTATAGTGGACAAGAGATCCAGTATACTGCAAGTCATTTTACGCTTGGTTGCCATGCTGAAAATAGCAGATCTACAAGCTCACAACGCGTCACGCTGCGACGCGTTTGTGAGCTTGTAGATCGGCTATTTTCAGAAAGTGTCAAATCAGTCATTATGACGGCATCAAGGACCGACAAATGACATTTTAGTCGACTAAATCAACTGTAGATTTAGTATAAAATCGTATGTTTAGTCGACTAAAACTATAGACTAAACACTACAACATTCCAGGTGACTAAAATAAAATGTGACTAAAACGAAAATCAAAGCTATATTCAAGAGACTACGACTAAAACTAAAAATCTAAATGCGACGCCAAAAAACAACACAGCTGTTGGAGGGATGCACAAAACAAAAGTAAAGAAAGCACTCAAAGCAGGACAGGTCGATTTTTGGTCGATTGGTTCAGACAGAAAGCAACTAGTAGATGAATATAATTTCATGTAACTCTCCCAGCAACACGGTCATCAACTCTGCGGCATTGCGTGGGTTTAACCCATTCTGACCGGGCACCCATTTTGGTGTCAGCATCATGTTATGCTTTACCTATTGAAAAATAGCAGATCTACAAGCTCATATCGCGCCACCGAGTGGCGCGCTACGAGCTTGTAGGTCTGCTATTTTTGAAAAATCGAAGAACGACTGACATTTTTTTAGAATCTGATCTCAGGTCAGAATGGGTTCATCAGACCAGTGTGTTGTCCAGTGGAAACCTTGTATGAATCTGATCTCAGGTCAGAATGGGTTAACCTCCCCGTTTTTTCACGCGGAATCCAAAGAATGTTCCGCCTAGATATCCATGAATGAGCAAGACTTATATGCAAACACCTGTATAACCCATTCTGACCTGAGATCAGATTCATACGAAGGTTTCCACTGGACACACACTGGTCTGATGAACCCATTCTGACCTGAGATCAGATTCTAAAAATGTCAGTCGTTCTTCGAATTTTTCAAAAATAGCAGACCTACAAGCTCGTATCGCGCCACTCGGTGGCGCGATATGAGCTTGTAGATCTGCTATTTTTCAATAGGTAAAGCATAACATGATGCTAACACCAAAATGGGTGCCCGGTTAGAATGGGATATAGGCTACAGCACAGAACGACGAGAAGACAAGAGAGGGGCTGATCGACCGTCGTATAGAGAAGACAAGAAAAGTCGTAAGAAAATGCAAAAGAAAACGTTCATTTGGGAAAACACCGACGCGAGAGACACTTTGGCCAACACATATCAAATTATTACTTTTGTATGTTTTGTTATACTTTTTTTTTTTTCCTCCCGAGTGCCCTGCCGTTTCCGCATTCAACCTGAATCCTAAAACACGAAGGCCTCTCATCACCTCTTATCCCGTCTTGGGGGCCGATGCCAGGGAGACTCCTATACCGTCTTCACCGACAGCGTGTGTGTGTGTGTGTGTGTGTGTGTGTGTGTGTGTGGAAGCCAGACACGGAATATAAACAAGGAGATTGACGTGAAGTGACACATCATGCCCTCTCTCTCTCTTTGGAGACAATTCTAATATTTCTCAGGCTTCCTGCGACAAGCTATATATAATTATGCCAAAAACCTACTATACACTTACACTCTCCAGTGAAGTCAAACAGTGTGAGAGGACAACCCAGTGGGAGATATAGAAGCCCTGATAACATAATGCTAGAGTGTAAAAAAATAATTAAACTCACTCTTTTTATTTAACCCATTCTGACCGGGCACCCATTTTGGTGTTGGCATCATGTTATGCTTTAGCTATTGAAAAATAGCAGATCTACAAGCTCATATCGCGCCACCGAGTGGCGCGATATGAGCTTGTAGGTCTGCTATTTTTGAAAAATTCGAAGAACGACTGACATTTTTAGAATCTGATCTCAGGTCAGAATGGGTTAATCAGACCAGTGTGTGTCCCGTGGAAACCTCGTATGAATCTGATCTCAGGTCAGAATGGGTTAACTGGATGCAATCCACTACCACACACACACACACACACACACTCTGCTCTGTCGGGACTTCCTGATTTTCCCTTTTGCTTTGGATTGAGCGTTCTGTTAGTTATGCTATAATAATGTCTCCATACCTGCCCAGCTACATGGATATGCCGGAGACATTGTTTGTCCACGGAGATTTGTTCTCCGTGTGCGTGCGTGGGTGCGTGCGTGCGTGCCGAAAGCATGCCTATATGTGTCAAAGACTGTGACTAATAATATTACACACAAGCTTTCATGTTGACGACTGTGTGTGTGTGTGTATGCATGTTTGTCTGAGAGAAGTGTGGATCTTCCCGTTCCGGCCATGGGCTTTTGCCCATGGCTGGAACGGTCTGGAACGGTCTGGAACGGTCTGGAACAGTCTGGAACAGTCTGCAGCGTTCCCCAAGCTCCGGCTTCTCTCGTTCCCATAGAGAGAAGAAAGGAAAGTGTTTCATCTTGATGTCGGGGAACACAATGCTCCGTGTTCCTCTTTCTTTCCCCGTCCAGTTATCCGATCACATTGAAATGTCTCGTGAAAACTAAACTTTTCACTTAACCCATTCTGACCTGAGATCAGATTCATACGAGGTTTCCACTGGACACACACTGGGTCTGATGAACCCATTCTGACCTGAGATCAGATTCTAAAAATGTCAGTCGTTCTTCGATTTTTCAAAAAATAGCAGACCTACAAGCTCATAGCGCGCCACTCGGTGGCGCGCTATGAGCTTGTAGATCTGCTATTTTTCAATAGCTAAAGCATAACACGATGCCAACACCAAAATGAGTTCCCGTTCAGAATGGGTTAATGGCGTTCCCGCAAGGGAAAAAGGGACGATAATAAGGGTTTCGGAATGATACTTTGTTGCCGTTGTTGAACTTTCAAATAATTATTATTTAGAACAATATGAGGATACTAATAAACTGAACTTATGGCTGGCCCAAATATCACGGTTTAAAAACACCACAGCTTTCCCTCCTTGGGCGAGCGCACGCACGCAAGCGCACACATGCACACTTTTGGACCATATTACCAAATTGTCAAGCAGGAGGAGAAACACTATCTTGATACACGGGCGGGCAGCAAATATTTGTGGTTGACTGTCCATGAACTCATATACTGTATGGAAATATTCTGTGTTACTAAACAATTGCATTAACAGGGTGCACACGCACGCACACACACACACACACGCACCCTCACCCACCCCTGTGCATTTATAGATATAGTTTTGGTCTTTTGAACCATATTTTTTTCAAATTGTCAAGCGAGAGAGAGAGAAAAACAATATCTACATTGAGCCAATATTTGTGCGTGTGATTGTCTGCATGAACTCGTGTGAACTCGGCGGCGTGTGTGTGAAAGTATTCCGTGAAACTAAAACAATTGCATTAACCCATTCTGACCTGAGATCAGATTCATACGAGGTTTCCACTGGACACACACACACTGGTCTGATTAACCCATTCTGACCTGAGATCAGATTCTAAAAATGTCAGTCGTTCTTCGATTTTTCAAAAATAGCAGATCTACAAGCTCGTAGCGCGCCACTCGGTGGCGCGCTACGAGCTTGTAGATCTGCCATTTTTCAATAGCTAAAGCATAACATGATGCCAACACCAAAATGGGTTCCCGTTCAGAATGGGTTAACAGGCTGTCATCAAAAGGAGGACCGTACCGCCGCCCCCCCCCCCACACATGCTATGGCCTATAAGCGTCTCTCCTGGGGATGCAACTGTCACAAAAGGTTGGCCGCCTGTGTGAATGCAATCTTAAGCCCGAGTTATACTTTGGTTGCACAGGGTGCTCTGCAACCGACAACAGCTGGTCTATACAGCCATATAGCAGCACGACGCCTTAGTGAGCCGAGCTTGTAGATCACTTATCCCACTCTGACCCGAGACCAGATTCGAACGCACAGAAGAAATGGTGGTTTCTTTAACGCATTTTGACCCCGAGATCAGATTCTATAAAAATGTCTTCTTAAATCCTGACACTTTTCAAAAATAGCAGACCTATATACAAGCTCGTAGCGCGCCACTCGGTGGCGCGCTACGAGCTTGTAGATCTGCTAAATGCCTATATGACGTGTAAAACTATACCAGTATAGTATACTATAGCTCAGTAAGCTCACTCTATCCTGCATGACAAGACTTCGGCCGTCTGACAATGGATTGCATTTACACGTATTTACTGCCTTGTTTTATGACTCTGGTCAACTATAGGCTTATACTATTATATTATGTCCTGTGTGGACAACCATGTAGAGCACTGTTTTTTTTTTTTCAACCAGTGGTCCGGGGACCACCAGTGGTCCTTGAGGGGGTTCTCCAAGTGGTCCCCCCAGCTATGGAGTCGGTAACCAAATGGACCCTTTTATAGGTCTTTAACCCATTCTGACCTGAGATCAGATTCAAGAAATGTCTTCTACATCCCGACATAAGTTCTCTCTATGTCAGTCGTTCTTCGATTTTTCAAAACAATAGCAGACCAAGATCGCAGCGCGCTATGAGCTTGTAGATCTGCTATTTTTCAATAGCTAAAGCATAACATGATGCCAACACCAAAAGGGGTTCCCGCCCCAAAATGAGTTAACTCTTGAGAGCGTGAAAATGAAACCAAAATGGACCCTTCGCTCTCGAGAGTTAAATTATTGTTAAACAACTGCGTTACTTAAAGCTGCTATAAAGCAATATATGTCAACATTTTAATTACTTTTTCGGTATTCAGACAGCCAGCAATGGGTAGAACTCTCCCAAAAAAATGTAGTCTCTGCGACACATCTAGGGGCCGCAATCTGCATTCAAAGATGTTCCTAGAAGCTTTGTCATCGTCTGCTTCCTGATTGGTTAGTCATTGCGAGCGGGTTTTGTTCTAGGGACATCTTTGAATGCAGATTGGGGGAGCGTTCTACCCATTGCTGCAGGCTGTCTGAATAAAAAAAAAAGAAAAGAAAATAAATAAGTCATTAAAATGTTGACATACCAGTAAGACGCGCAAACGCGGGAAGCGAACGCGGATCGTACATATTTAAGTTAAGTTATTTTTAAGTTACGTTTTTAACTCAGCCATAACCATATACTGTAAGGAGTCCCCAAAGCAGCTCCATATATGGGCACAAGTTGGACCACGCCATCACACTCATGTCACCATGACTCAGCCATAACCATATAAGGAGTCCCCAAAGCAGCTCCATATATGGGCACAAAAGCGTGACACACGGACAGACAGACAGACAGACAGACATGATCTGCTAGGTCTCATAGCAAGTGCTCACTGCGTTCGCAATCACTGCGTTCGCAATGACTGTGGCCTTGATGTGAAGAGGGTTGAATGAAAACCACCGATATGGAGAAACAGTGACGGAGTCGGGGAGTTGCAGTTCATATACTGTATATACTGTATAATATATGGGGAAGTCCTACAAAGTCAGGTTATTCCACAAGCTCCTATATATAGCTTATTCTTTAAGAAGAATGATAAGGCCCGCTGACCCCCTCCACCACAATGGAACCAAGGAGACGACGTCTCAGAACCATCTGGTGTAATATCCCCCGAGACTCAGCTCACTGGCTGGTATATAGAATCAAAGTGGAGACCTTACAGTCTGAGTGGAAGTGGAGCTTTGTTTGTGCGCGTGCGTGTGTGTGTGTGTGTGTGTGTGTGTGTGCGTGCAGCCGTGCGCGCGTACTAGGCTGCAGTCTACACTGGACATACATGGGAGTGCTGACCGATACACACTGGTGCACACATGTACATTTCATGGTCAATCTGAGTCCACCCTTCTTTTCCATGTCAACGTATCATCGTATCATAATAGTGGCTATACAGATATCCATCCTTCTATTCAAATGCATGAACATGTGCCTGCCTGTGTCTGTGTATACTCAGGGGGGCAGTCAGACGGATATTTTGTGAAGCCACTAAGGAAATGAAAGTTCATATAATTGCCTGTTGTGGCGCTCTCATTGGGCTCAAAAAAACCCATAGCCCCATAGAAGTCCATGTATTTGGGCCCAACTTCACCTAGACTGTATTACCTTAATAAACATGGTCATGAATACTTTTTGCTTCCAGTCACTAGTTTAAAGTCTCATTTCTAATGTCATAATATTCTTTTTGGAAAATGATGGTCCCATTTATTAAAAAAAAGACCATAAAGTCGCGCATGTTCTGAGGGGCGTGGCTACCGTTACAGTCTATGAACGGGATCCCCCACCCACTCGAGTCAAAATAAAAACCAACGAAGAAGAAGGGGGAAGTCCCGCCTCGTTGTCTGGGCCAGCCAATCGGCCAGCTGGCCTGAACTGGGCCAAAACGGATCTAGAAAGATGGCGACTTCCATTGCAAGGACTGACAGGCTTCATTTTACGTTCACGTTAGACCCGCGGAACGCTTTGTCCATATTTTTTACAGTCTATGTGTATACTGTATACCCGTCTGTCTGTGTACCTGTCTGTCTGTCTGTCTGTCTGGCCAAATTGTCTAATAATATAAGAAAGAGACAATAATTGTGAGGGGCTATACACGGCCTGAAAAGGCTGAGAACCATGCACTGGCTCTGAGAATCGAGTGCAAATTGGTTCTCAAACTTTTTCATGTCAAGGACCCCCCCACATTTTAAAACAGAAAAAAAGGAGAGGTCGCACAGCTCGTATAACAGGTCACGACGCCAAGAAATACTTTTTTTTATTATTGGGGTTTCCATCCAACTCTGGTTTCGACAAACAAAATTGCCTTCCTTTCCTTCGGGGGAATCATATAAACGCCGAAGAAGGCAATTTGTTTGTCGACAAACAAATGTGTGCCTCTCCTTTCCATTTGAAAGTGTGTCTCCCCCGTGGCGCTGCTATATATACCTTTTAGGTTGCTTTGAAGGACCCCCAAATTGACACTAATTAGCCCATAGGAAAAGATATGCCATGGGGACCCCCCCCCCCCATAAGAAGATTATAGCAGTGATTCAATGTTAATTGAGAGTGTACAAAATGGAACCAAACAGTAATGTGTGTGTGTGGTAAATTGGACATTAAAGCCGCTGGATTCGGTGTGCGGTCCGACTGGACGGATCCTATGCCATGAGCGATCAGGATTACAGTTAAAGTGGGTGGCGCCTGATACAACAACTGCTGCGCTCAACAACAGCATCATCATCATCATCATCATAGATCCGCGTGTCCGTGCATGTGCGCGACCTATACGAGCAGGACGGTGCGCACCGTGAACCGTCAAATCAAATCCGCGACCGCAAGAGCCACCATTCTATAGGAATGAAGCGATCAGAAAGGGCACAACATACTGGACCATGCAGTCTACTGAGGCTGCAGGGAAAACTGGCTCTTCTTCCCTTTATCACACTCGGTATACTGTCAAACAACACCATAGGCGAGGACATTCTTATTTTCACTATTAAAACTCAATGACTGCCCGCAAGGACTTATTTAACTTATTTTTAGCCCCGTTTACAGGTGTTGCCGACCAAGGTCAACTTGGCAACCTGGTACCCATCAGCACACGACCCACACAGCATCCTACATCCAGTATACCACATGACAAAGAAACAGTCGCACTGCACATCTTAAATGGTTGCAAGCCACTATAAAAGGACTGTACATTGCCAGACATGACCGTCTGGTGGACCTGGTCTCAGACAAGATCAGAGGAGTACAGGACAGGACAACAAGAATGTATAAACGCAGCACTGTAGAAATAGACTGGTTTGATCACAATGACACGCATGTCAATTCACTACAAGATATTCCAAATACCCCAGTCACTGTCACTATATTTGAAATATAGGCTGCCCATTTGATTTGTATATGGACACTTGTTTTACATCCAAAACGTGTGAAATATCAGCTTCTGGTGGAGCGTATTGTGGCCTTGGGATATAACTGTCAACTTATTGTCCTTGTATTTGGAAGGCATGCAGGGCCATGTCCATAAACTTGTGATCTGGGGTCTGCAAATGGGAAGACAAATGCAAAAAAAGTTGGCTAAATACTGTTCTGTTTCATGCAGCTATTATGGGCAGTCTGTCTATCTGGAGAAAGGCGTTGTTTCATTTATCTCTACGTGGCTTAAAAAAACCCAAAACAAACATCCTGTCTAGTAGTGTCAAGTAATAGTATGTCATCAATGTGCTATATATATTTATTTATTTTTATTTTCCCTCTGTGTGTTAAGCATGTGCAGCAGTTATATCTGGTTGGACCATATAATGTAACCTATAATTCTGATCAGTGATTGGGTCTATTGTAGTGCGCCTCTTGTGCAGATCCAAATAAAATAATTAAAGTGTGTGTGTGTGTGTGTGTGTGTGTGTGTGTGTGTGTGTGTGTGTGTGTGTGTTTACAGACCCATAAGGGTTCCAATTTAGCTAGGACCCCCTGGAACTCCCTCAAGGACCCCTGGGGGTCCCCGGACCCCACTTTGGAAACCACTGATCTAGTGGACTGACCTAATGCATCAAACTGGTAATTAAAATGAAAACCAGTTATGTCTAATGTTGCCCCCCCCCCCCCCCACATCTTGCAACATCTATATAAATCCAATCCTGCCTCAGATCAAAACAAATATTAAATGTAGGCTACATTGCAACTATAACTAAAAGAAAGCATATCTTGATTTGGAAAATGCAGACGTTCCCAGCCATTCTCCATCATATGCCAGTGCTGAACTTTTGCACAGTATAACATAAGCAGTGTTAATGTATTCGTATAACTCCTATATTAGACCGAGAGCGTTACTATAAAGTAACAGTTGTACACTCTTAAATTATCACTCTTTTTTTTTTTTAGGCACTCACCTCTGCACACTAGGAGCAAAGCGAGCCCCACGGTCCACGGCACTGACCGACGAAGACTCATCTTTCCTGCCATGTATCCCCAAAGTTGATCCGATGGGGAGAGCGAGAGAGAGAAGTGCGCCGTTACGTGCGGCTCCAGTCCAACCGCTAGAGATATTCCTTTGTCACAACTCAGCCTACATAGGATTTATTCTTGCATGTGTTCCGTCTATATAGGACAAAAGTGTTGCATTCCGTCACCCTATACGACCATCACATACATTTTAAAAAAAAGGGAAGAATGGATCATTACAGTCGCTATAGTTACGACCAATTGGTTCCACGCGGAAAAAAAGGGGAGATGCGATGCGATGTGGACATGAAGAAAAATAATTCAAGAAAAGAAAAAAAAGCATGTCCCGGTTACGTTTGTTTCACACCAGCAATGGCTAAACTAATGAACTTTGAGCATTCGTTTGGGGCTTATTATAGTCTATACCATTTAGCCTGCACGCGGTGCCTTTCCAGCTCAGCCAGGGATATAGAAACAGGTGCTATCATTGGTTGTTGCGCAGGAGGCACGCACGTTGCCTATATCTCGTATATCAGTCATCAACCACAAAACGATAGTTTCACGTTAGATCGGTCCAAGTGCGCATTGGTGTATATTCTTATTAAGACCCTCAGCGCAGAGGTCCATACAGGAGTCATAATAATAATAATAATAAGAAAACAATGCGCTGCCATGCAATTATCATCCGTGAAATATATCCATTACGACTATTTAGAGTAAAGAAAACTCCCTTAAGTCTTTTCACGCAGTTAAATTATCCGGTAAATTACATATAGCTTGTAAACCATTCATCTTGATCATACAAAAGTATAACCTATACCTACCTACACTATACGACGTATACGGCTTATATTCACTTCAAATCCGATTATGGCATCAAAACCACTGCTTCTGTTGTGATTAGATGTTCTTACAACAACGAAGAACAAAAGTATATAAGTCCAAGCTGTTGTGGAGCAGTTTCTATATTATTTCCCTTGAAACTGTGTGAATGCGCGCCGCAGCTTTCATTTATTGTTCCCGGAGTCATGAGTTTTTCCACGGTCTAGAGATAAATCAACTGCGGGTAATGATATGACAAGTCTCATATGTTGCAACATTTTAAGAAATATAGTCCCATGCAACTTTTCACGCCCCGCACCGCACGAAGACGAGCAAATCTCAGGTGAATATAAAGTATTGTGCTGCTGCGGCTATACGTCGCGATCACATTCAGGACTATATAGTGGGCGTGAGGGTTGAAAGAAATTGTGCACTGGATTGGATCGGCACATTAGGGGGTTTGCGGGCTTCAGCAAGTGTAGGCTACTTGCAATCCCGAGCTCTTTGCCAGTTTGCCATATAGGTTAAAACAATAAGACATATAATTTAAAATAGGATAGGAAATACTTCACTGCGCCATGATTTCAATTCACAATTTGAACACTGTGACAGTGACAACAGTCTGAGGCAACAGTATAGCCGCAATTTGCAACTCTGGGGTTGCAAATTGCGGCTATAAAGGCAACAGATGCTTATCCACATATATAGCACGACAGGCTACAGGATACAAGTATGTATAAGTGGCAAGTGCCATCCATGAACATTTGCCAAACTGCAGAATAACAGCTTGCCCATGGAATTAAAGTGAATGACAACAAGCAGACATTCAAGTAAATTGGTTCTCATGGCTTGCCGCAAACGAAATTATTTATAAATGATAAGTTGTTTCCACTGTGCCTTTGCTTTTCATCATGGAACAAAGCTTGGTGCACAAGTCTTGATGCATGCATGTATCTATATGTCATTGCCTACTATAGCCCTATAGAGTCTAGGCTTAGTAATAAGCCCATTTGGATTTCGATAACTCGGAAATAAAACATTCCAGGCGGCCTCTCTAAAGGCGTTGAACAAGCGTGTGCACGGCTGCACGCATCTTTATCTTATCTGCAACAGCCCCCGTGCCTATATGCTTATCTTGCAGCCTAGGGATGGCTATGAAATACAAACCTAAAGTGTTTGAAACTGAAATGCATCAATGGAACAACTGTCCATTATAAAATAAAACATTATGTGAAAAAAGCAGAGTTTATAGAATGAAAAGGCTGCCAGTGCCATTTATAGGTTTAAGACGAACTAACCTAAAGTGTTTGAAACTGAAAAGCATCAATAGAACTGTCCATTATAAAATAAAACGTGTGTGAAAAAAGCAGAGTTATAGAATGAAAAGGCTGCCATGCAGTGCCATTTATAGGTTTAAGACGAACTGAATGAAACATTGCGGCCTTCTGCCACCAGCCTTAAATTAGGAAGGTCCCCTGGACTTTTGTGTTATCCTAAAGTATTCAATCAGTGATGATTCGTAGCCTACCTATACTGCCAAAAAGGCTATACCGTGACAATTCCAGGAGGGAAAACAAACCCAGCCTTATAGCATTGCAACGAGCAAAACGCACGGAATTGAATGAGAGTCAGTCTAAAAAAGAAAAACCCCAAAACAGCTAAATTAAGCACAATGCAAATTCACTTCACAAATAAAACGCCATCACGTACAGTATACGCTGCACTTCAGCAGAATCAAAACAACGGGCCATGAGGGGAGAGCAAAACGCGTGACAGCAGAGTGAGCAGACAGACATGAGACAGACAGACAGACAGACAGACAGACAACCCCCCCCACACACACACACACAAACCCAACAAAATGTCATGTAAACCCAAGCCTATTATAGACATCACCAAGGTTGAGTAGCGCTGAGACACCATGCAAGCTAAGGCAACCCTCAGCGACAGTCAGTCAGTCACTTCAGCACCACGGACGACAGCAGCCAGCCAGCCAGCCAGCCGCAGTGCACAGCAGCAGCTGCTGAGTGGGGTACATTTTTTACAGATTGACAGGTAATTCTGCACCATGTCTGTTGCAGACAAATAAACAAATAAACGTAATAGCAACACAAAAACAGCGGGGAGACACACACACACGCGCGAGTGTCCAGAATACAATCAGTCCGGCACGGTAATAATAACTTACCCTTTGATGGTCGAATTGAAAACTGTCCATCCTCTCTGCCTTTTTGTTGTGGGTTGATGGCGAGGTTATTGCATGCAACATGGTCCTTTGTTGCTTGAGCTTTATATGCTAATATGATGCCATCCTTCTCGGTGGATATTCCTCGAGTTTTCTCCACGGAAACAGTGGACACATTATTGTATAGGTCAGGACGACAGTGTGACAGTGTACACACTTCCTTTCAGGTATTTTTTGAGGAGTTGGGGGTGATCCAATTAGTTCCAAGTATGCACAATAGCTGTCCATTAAACTATACGTTTAAGCAAATACATATTTGGGCCCAGGACCAGTGCACTCTCTTATCCAAAAACAATGCAGTAGGCCTATAGCTAAGCCTATAGCTTAGCCTAGCTATAGGCTAAGCTATTTTTGCCTCCCGTTTGTTGTCGAATTGAGGATAGGCTGCACTGCATTTCAAGCACTCAGCTGCAACAAATCAAGCTCTGCATGGGTGGGTCTTTTAGAAGATATAACTGACCTAGTAGGCCTACAAAAGCACAGAGGTGTCTGTGCACTGGCCGAAGAGGAACTATCACTGAGCACTGCGTGCCGTCACAGCCAGGTGATTGCCAGATGGGGACCAGCCAGGTAATCGCCAGGACACACCTCCCCTAACAGGTAGAATGCAGCTCCAACCTAAAGGACGTAGAAATACAAAGTTAGAACAGACAGACATTCAAGCTGCCATGACAGCCTGTGTCTCTCTCTCTAT
>NC_137883.1:5482235-5492811 GCF_963924005.1 Protomyctophum bolini | reverse complement strand
CTGTCTTTCGGTCATTAAAACTGTTAAGAAGAATGATGTTTCGTCGGAACATGGTCAGCTCCATATATGGAGATCTAAGGGTGGCAGCGGGGGCAGTGTCTTGAGTGTACACAGGGTTTGATGAGGTCTGGCCATATATGGAGCGTGTCTTGAGTGTACAGGGTTTGATGAAGTCAGATCAAGATATGGAATGTCAGAACATGGTCAGCTCCATATATGGAGATCAACCGTCTAGAGTTTGAATGGACAGGTATCGGTCAAAAGGGAGACATCGAAGAGGAAGGACGGGTGGGGGAAGAATCAACATTATATGGAACGTCAGAACAGGTCAGCTCCATATATGGACATGGAGGCGTGATGTCACGAGGCGTGACCACATATTGGAGGTGTGACGTGTGACACACGGAAATGCAGGTTTTCATATAGTAATTCAATGATGACAATCATTGAAGTTTGAAAGAAGCAATATTATTTGGGACCCCCCCCCCAAAAAAAAAGAAATAAAATAAAAGATTTACATTTACATAATAGTACATGCATACACCTTCCATATAGTGATTATATCTGGTTTCAGTATTTATTCATGGTGTATCGTCTCTATTATTAAGGTTATCGTAGCGGTCAATTTATATTGGGGGGGCGGGAGGGGGGCGGGGCAGCTATAGGGGTCCCGAAACACATTGCCAAAGCATTCATGCATTTCCGGGGGTCCCCCGGGGGGCCAAAAACGTTGAGAAGCCCTCATGCTCCTATATAAAGTATGGAGTAAATGAAAGGGAGATTCATTTCCGGGCACCATAAAAAGGGCCATTCTAAAAGTGGGGCGGTCGGTCACCGTTCGGCTCTGTTGACGATCGTCCCAGCCAGCTCCAATCTGCCAATCCCGGGAAACATTATAGAATCCAGGCAATGAGCAAAGCAAGCATTGTGGGGGGGGGAGTGGTTCCAGACAGTCAGCGCTGTAAAAGGTCAGGTTCATTCCCACACATGATGAGCGCCATGAAAAAAGCAGTGTCAGCGGACCCAGTGGTGGTGGTGGAATCCATATAAAGTCCTTCACAACAAGCACTTTACAGTTCGAAAATTGCTTCTTCATGCAAGCAAATTATACAAACGGTGGTCCATGTGATACACATGGGGAATTGTATAAGCTAATATAATACAATATAATATTTCATGTAGCCATTCTGGGTGCAGATCTGCCGTCTTACATTTCCTCCAAATTCGACTTATCGGTCCAAAATGGTCTCAACCGCAGGTCAAATGCTTGGCTAATACGGTGTGGAGTATTCAAATTCAAATCGGAGGGGGGGGGGTAACAAAAAAATAATGTCTGGCCTTCTTTGGCCCTTGGTCGTGTTAGTTTAACCCATTCTGAACGGGAACCCATTTTGGTTGTAGCGTCATGTTATGCTTTAGCTATTGAAAAATAGCAGATCTACAAGCTCGTAGGGCGCCATGAGTGGCGCGCTACGAGCTTGTAGGTCTGCTATTTTTGAAAAATCGAAGAACGACTGAACATTTTTAGAATCTGATCTCAGGTCAGAATGCGTTAAATCAGACCAGTGTGTGTCCAGTGGAAACCACGTATGAATCTGATCTCGGGTCAGAATGGGTTAAAAAAGATATAGCTGAAGATAGGAGGGGCTATAGCGGTCCACATGTGGCGTGACTTCCATGTGGACCTGTGCTGTGACATTGGTGATCGTGGTCAATGTCCAAATACAGGACGTAAATTCTATAATGGAAGTCAATTATAAAAAGGGACCCAAAACCAGCGGTTTTCGCTCAGAATAAGCGAAGCGAAGCAAAAACAAAAAAAAAAGGTTAAAAATACTTAACGGCATCGGCGGTTAATGGCGTTTCGTACACGTTGCGGCGGTCTCCTACATAGCTTTGTTATGCATCTTTGAAACATCTCACCGACACTCAAGCGGTCGCCGCCGCTCTCCGTGAACAGAGAGTATGTATATACATCTGCATCCTATGGAGGGTGGAATAAGCTGTCAGGGACCCTATAGGGTATACCGCGTCCAAACTTCAGAAAAGGTAAACCGAGGGTGCCGAAAGGGGCTATATTCGACCCAGAGCAATTTTGGTTCCGGTTTTAGTTTTTTAAATCTTTGAATTAGTGGGTATAACTGAGAATAGTCTGCTGTTTCAAAGTACGTTAGTATAGTTAGTAAGGTTATAGTAATGGTCGAACCAATGCCATGCAGCGGCCTGCAATCAAGTTAGTTTCTCTATAGCCCTAACCCATGTTTAAAAAAGTAGTTAGTTTCATTTATATCAATTACACACACACACACACACACACACACACACACACACACACACACACACACACACACACACACACACACCCCATGCAGAGGAAACACATCGACTCACTGGCCTTGGAACGTCTCGGGATCCCCCAGGAGGAAGTCACTATAATGTTGCTCTGGAGAGGGGAAGTCTGGAACACTCTGGTGGAGCTGTTGCCCCCCGCGACCCGACTACGGATAAAGCGGTTGAAGATGGATGGATGGATGGATATACAAGCCACTGCAGGTCTGCCTGTCACATTTTGAGTCTCCATTCTATAATACGAACCAAAGAGTTCAGGCAATAGACAGTAGGAGCTACTACTGCATGTAAGCATGGAGCAAACACTCAAATCAGGCTTCTGGCCAAACATGAGGCCTCAGACCTGATCAGTGAGAACACCACCCCTTTTATGTACTATACCCTTAAAGGGCCAGCGCTGTGTGTATGAGAGAAAATAAAAGAAAGATCTTTGAGCATGGCCAGCTTTGAGTGTTTGTGTAAAGTGTGTGTGTGTGTGTGTGTGTGCGTGTGTGCGTGTGCGTGTTCGTGTGTGCGTGTTCGTGTGTGCGTGTTCGTGTGTGTGTGTGTGTGCGTGCGGCCCTGCGTGCATGTGCACTTGTTTGTGATCAATTGGCCTCAGTGTGTCTCCACTGTTTCATATATCATCTGGTGCAGCATTAAAGGTTTGCAATTAGTATAAATAATTTAAAGTGAATATATTTTAATAGTGACCAAATTGCAACAGTATAGTAGCCTACATTCTGTATTTTAAGGTCCATAATACAAAGTATACTGGACTTCAAGTGAGAGGCAAAACATAATAAACACCCTGACTAATGGTCTGTGGTTGCAGCCATGCTGCTTACTGTAATAAGTAATGTAATGTAATACTGTGATAAATACACATTTGGTTTCCCAGACTTAACACCATTGAGTTTGTTGAGGTATTTTCTTAACCCAAAATACAGTACTGCACTCATGGACGTGCAGAGGCTGAAATCCCGTAAGAGGGCACTCTTATTGGACAAAATGGCAGATCTGCATGTTGCGCTGCGACGCGTTGTGAGCTTGTAGATCAGCACAACCCCAGCACTCTTTAGCGGTCGGGTGTATACATACGACTAAACACATGTTGTTCAACGAGAAATACGGTGTTCGAGTTCAGGAGACTTCGGAGGATGAAAGCAATTCTCCCGAATGCTGCCTTTCCGGGCATGGCATGGAAAGGAGTGCAGGAGGCATTTGCGTTTCTTTCACCATGTATATAGTAAATGCTTGCATTGGTGCTCTGGAAAAGGGCAGTTAATTGTTTTATACAGACGGGTTAAAGGGCAGGGGCTGAATAAGCCCCCGTTGATGTCCGTGTGTGCACGTCCCTGCAGTATATTGCGTTCTCTCATCAGTCATTTCTATAATTGTATAAGACTGGCACGAAGGACGTCGAGACGGAGAAGATATGGATGGATGGACAGGGACAGCACGGTAAGTCATTTACATACATATTACACACTGCACAATCCCATTCCTCATGGCTTGATCTCTATAGTAAATGTACATTGAGTTACCCGGTAATCGGCTTTGTGATGGTAGTCAATTATATTTTACCCCCAATTTGGTTGAACGATGTATCTCCGTTTTATGGACATTCAATTGCCTGATATTTAACAAAGGGGAGCATTCTTTTATTTTGTTTCTTCCGTCCGAAACCCAATTTATATAGCCTCGCCTAAAATAAGATTTGTGACACTGTTTTTTGACACACTCGTAGATATTCCACTGTTACGTTCTTAGTTTCGTGATAACTATACTTTTTATGTACAGTATATGTGATGTATATTGCCATGCTTTTTGTTCTTTCTTAATGTACAAATTGCTCTGGATTAAGAGCGTCTGCTAAATGCCTAAATTGTAAATTGTAGCACTTTTCATGTCAAGGTCCATAATTTATTCATGCATTTGAGCCACGGACCACCATTGGATGAGATGTATATACAGGGCTCCATTTTCGTCACCGGCGGTAAAACCCCTTACACCTAAACTTCCTCGCCTTCCTCCCAATACATTGACACGTCGTGAGCTTGTAGATCTGGCCATTTTAACTATTCAAAAATGTTTAGCAAAATAGTAAAAGAAGGCAAAGGAGTTTAGGGATAAGGGGTTTAGCGGTGACGAAAATGGAGCCCTATATATAGCCTCTCAAACCCAAAACTTTTATTTTGTCGTCGTTGGATTATTGTATTAATTGTATGTAGACTTATTATATTAAATGAATATAGCAATGCAGATGTTAGGCTACATTTTAACTCTTTGGTCCATTTACACCTGAGCCACCGCTGCCCCGCTCATGAAGTATAGCACATAAAGTAAAAAGTTTTGTCTGGAAGTTCAAGAAAATATTTGACACCTCTTCCAGAAGAATCTTTGGGCTGTATTGTCAACTAGTAGTTAGTTGTCTCCACCAGGCCGAGACCCCTCCCTTCCTGGGAGGCTTTATAATGATTTGTATTGTCGGTTCGACAGTGAAAACCATCAGTCCCCCTCTTTTCCAAGAGAGCAGGGAGACTCTCCACCCAACATAATATGAACATGATGTCAGACTGTTGCTCCGTCAGCAAAACCCCAGAAAGGCGGCATGGGGCGCCTGACGGCGTGTCGTCTGCCACACTAAAAAGCACTGTGCCGACCAACTTGCACCTGTCCTCACTTCCGTTTTCAACCGGTCACTTGAACTCTGTACTGTGCCTGCTTGCTTTAAATCTGCGGTTATCATCCCTGTCCCCAAAGAAAAATAATATCACCTGTCTTAATGACTATAGCGGGCCTGTTGCCCTAACATCTGTCATTATGAAAGTCTTTGAGCGACTGGTATGTAAACACCTGTCCAGCATAGCACTAGATCCCCACCAATTTGCCTACAGAGCAAATAGATGATGCAGTGTCCCTCTGTCTGCACACTATTACTCAACATCTAGAATCCAGATCCACCTATGCTCGTGTGCTTTTTGTTGACTTCAGCTCCGCATTTAATACAATAGTGCCTGGGAAGCTGATTTCAACCCTACAGGAGCTAGGCGTCAGCACACCTCTATGTAAAATGGATCTTTAACTTTCTATATGTGACAGGAAACAGGTGGTCAAAATAGGTGATCTCGTCTCGCTGTCGAGGCTCCTATAAACACTGGGGCCCCCCAGGGGTGCGTCCTTTCTCCACTTCTGTACTCATTATATACTCATTTCTGTCAATCTCACTTTAGTACAGTTATGATGTGTATAAGTTTGCTGATGACACATCTTTAGTAGGTCTTATTACCAACGAGGTTGAAACCGACTATACCGCAGAGCAGTAGAGGAGCTGGTGAGATGGTGTGAGAGTTACAACTTGATTCTAAACATCTCTAAAACCAAAGAGATGTTTATAGACTTTAGGAAAAAGATATCGAGTCCCCTCCCCCCCCCATCCCCTCTTCATCAATGGGGAAGAGGTAGAAAGAGTTTCCTCCTTCCGGTTCCTCGGGACCACCATCCATGAGTCCTTATCACGGGATCTTAACACCTGCAGTCTCATAATAGGTCAATCACACCAGCGTCTCTATTTCTTGCGGCAGCTTAAGAAGTTTAAAGTCAGCCAAGCAGCCATGACTCACTTCTACAGGGCCACTATTGAAAGTGTTCTAACCTTCTCCATGCTTGTCTGGTTTGATCACACAACCTCTCAAGACAAATCAAAGCTGGAAAGAGTAGTACGCTGTACGTCGCGCATGAAAAAACATAGGATGTAGCCTCCCTATACACTTTCCTGACTCTATTCCCACCAGAATAATTAGGAAGGCAAATAAAATCATTGCAGACAAAACTCTCATCCTGCACATCACCTCTTCAATCTCCTCCCATCAGGCAGGAGATATAGAAGTATCCAGACTCAACATGTCGCTTCAGGGATAGCACACTTACCCCATAGCCATTAGACATCTGAACTCATAGATATATGCATATAAGTGTAAGGTATACTTTCCACAAACTCTATGAAAGGGGTCCAAGTCATAATGTATCTATCTTTAGAACCACTACGTTTGTACCTTAGACAGTGATTCATTTTTTATGCCAGATTGATAAATATGGTAACATGACTTTGAGCTGTGTCACCTTGCTTGTTAGCTTAACCACATGGTGTCAGAAATAGCAACAATAGCAGATTTGTGAGCATGTAGATCGGCTATTATCATATATATCAAGTACTGCATATACAGTATAGGGCTTAAGTGGTTAAGAGCCCACAGCTCACTCGCAACTGTGCAGCATGACATGCAGGAAAACACAAACATGTCATGTTAAAATGTCATGGAAAGAATAATTTGATATATTTGACTGTGACACCATCGTGTACATGCATGTCTGGAATGAATAGCAAATTGCATATGAACGTGACATCATTGTGCGTACAGTATAAATGACATCATCGTCTATATTTTAAATGTCATGATATTGGACACAAGGGCGGGGTCTCATTGAAATGAAGTGATTAAAATTATTAATCAGTCCATTTATTAATTCATCATTTTTTGACTCGAATGTTAATTTCTTGGTGGAACGACCGGGATATATACTCCAAGGGTATTTGTGAGGGTGTGCGTTTAAATCAAAACACAATGCAGTCAGCCATGTATATAGGCTCTTGAGCTCTGCCAAGGAGGAGGAGGAGATCATTAACCCATTTTGATCTGGAACGATTCTACACAAAACGTATTCGAAATCCGGACAGTCTTCTGAAAAACCCCCATGTTTCTGTGTCAGCCGTTCTCAAACATTTTCATGTCAAAGACAACCCAAGATTATATATGTTTTTGGCCGCCAACCCCCGTCTAAATATATGTTGTTCCATGCAGGGACCGCCCCGGAAGCAAAGATTTGAGTTAAAAACGTTTAACTCAACTGTATGATTTTTTTAAAAAAAATAGCAGACCTACAAGCTCGTAGCACGGCACCGAGTGCCACGCTAATATGAGCTTGTATATACGCTATTTTTCAATATATAACAATGCTTAAAACACCAAAAGGGGTTCCCCGCCCCAAAATCGATTAAAAGCCGGGTACAGTATATATATGTCACTGAAAAACAAGTGATAAACAACAATATATTTTGCGGCACCGTGTCGATACAGAATGATGACATGATGCATGGCCTATCATTTCACTTAGATTTGGTTATCTGAGTATTGATTTTATTACTGAATGGTTTAATTTAGGGTTTTAAAGAACAGCTCAGAAGAAGGGCTTTCCGCATGCAGGGTTCAATCAGGAGAGTTACGTTTTTCGGGGCTATGTTATCTATACATTCTAAGGCATTCGTTCGCAAAGTGGGGTCTTTGAGGGAGTTTCAAATGGGCCCGTCAGGGTCCATTTTAAAGTAACATTGATTTTACAATATAAATTGGGGTCCCAGAGATAGAAAGACCATTCGTTGGGGGTCTGCAGGCTAATACATTTCAATTTGGGGGTCCTTGAAATTAAAAAAAGTGTTCGAACCACTGGTCTATGGCACTCATGCTGCGTTGTGCTCTGCAACAATCATCAAGATTGCAGCATAAATTATTATTATTCTTTTTAAACGATATTTGGTCCTTTATTGTTAGATATAGTGTACAGTAGGTGGTTGTACACTGGTTATAAGATCATAAGATCTGGTCATCTCAGCTTACACTTATACACCCGCCTTCTAATGAGAGCGCAAAATCTGTCTTGGAAGAGCCACGCGCATCGACTAATCTAATATACGGCAACCTTCCCCCGTGTTTCTTCACTGGTCCCATCCAGAAGAACACAGTTTGCCGGCCACTGCTTACAGAGCTGACAACGAGGTTCTATATCTTCCCTTCTTCTCTGGAGTCCTGCCTCAAAGCAGACCAGAGGTAGAGAAAACTGTCGTTCCCTGATGTCATCGCTATACAGGGACACATGATGCATCAGTAAGCAGTGGCAGGAACTGGGGATGGCAATGAAGGACCGGAAAGTCTGCCGCCGTGGCGTTTGTGAAAATCAAGGTCTCGACCGCGGTCAAGAAATGCTGATGATGATGATGATGATTAACTAATAACTATGGCCTCATAATATATATGTCCTAAAATTAAAAGTGTTGAAAAACATATTTTTCAACTATGATGCCCAACTCAAGAGACTTGACTTCAAATGAAAACCAGTGTTCTTGTCACTCTATAACTGTGTCCAACAAAAATATGTTTCTCCTCAAAAGAGGCTTCATGAGTGAAAAAAATATACATATAAAAAAATAAAAATAAAAGTGCTACTGTCACTGTTTAATATGTTACTACTAGATGGATGGACTCTAGCTGTGCACGCGCATGTGTGTGTGTGTGTGTGTGTGCGTGCAGTTTGGGATTTTGATCTGACTGACTGCATGATAGAAGAATTATAATTAAAGGTCTACTCTGTGGCGTGCACTGCCATCTACTGCATGGTTCCGTCATGTTCTACAGTAGCATGTTATATGCTGAGGCAGTGGTGGAAAGTAACTAAGTACTTGTACTTAAGTACAAATTTGAGGTATTTGTACTTTACTCGAGTATTTCCAATTTCCAATACTTTTACTTCTACTCCACTACATCTCGCCTCTCGGAGCAATTTTTTTTACTTTTACTACAATTATTTGAAAACTTTAGTTACTAGTTACTTTGGCAATTGTAATTTTGATTAGAAAACATACATTAAACCTATAGCCCTGTACATTTCGGCCATTTGAAAATAGCTGATCTACAAGCTCACAATGCGTCGCAACGCGACACATTGAGAGCTTGTAGATCGGCTATTTTCGACACATTTTGAACTTGTGAAATGGGACATTCTGCACTATGAATACTTTAACTTGTAGTACTTTGAGTACACTTTGATGCCGATACTTTTGTACTTTTAACTCAAGTACATTCTCAATTCCGTGCGTTTACTTGTAACGAAGTAGTTCCAAATTGCAGTATTGGTATTTGTACTAGCTGTAAGACAATTGAGTACATTTCCCCACTACTGGTGCTGAGGCAGTGAAGAAGAAAACGTTACGTGATGGTGATGGCGCTTTCAAAAGAACAGAATATTAAATGGGGGGAAAATTGAAGATAATCTCCCCGTGATCTATTTAGACTCAGCAAGATTCTTTGCATTTACCTAAAAGTCAACAAATGAAAAGTATTAGAAAGAAAGAAAGAAATAAGATAACAGACGGTTTCCCTGCTGCTAGATTTCTCAATATTACTGAGGTGTCATGGGGATTTTCAGAATAGCATGGGATATTTTTTCATGGTTTTTTTATGTTTTACATTGGACGACGTCGTAGTGTCTGTTATTTTATATATCATATTTAATACTACTGCACAGCATGCTTTGTGAACAAGGCAGAAATATGTGTATATGTATGTAATGTAATAATAATAATAATAATAATAATAATAATAATACATTTTATTTATAAGGCGCCTTTCAGGGCACTCAAGGTCGCCGTACAGGTTAAAAACAGTACAAGAACACATGTAGTTAAAGGCAGGACAAAACTAGGGCACAGCCTGCAGCAGAAGACACAGAGGTCACACAGAGTCATATAGGCCTGCCTATAAACAGGTGGGTTTTGAGGTGAGTTTGGGATATGGTGATAGAGTCCAAGTTTCTGATGTCAGGGGGGAGGGAGTTCCAGAGGTGAGGGGCAGAGCGGCTGAAGGCTCTTGAGCCCACATGGTGGAGAGACGGACTGGGAGAGACTTTCAGAGTGAGGGAGGAGGCAGACCTGAGAGACCGGTTGGGGATGTTGACGTGGACAAGGTCAGACAGGTATGGGGGGGGGGGCGAGGTTATGAATGGCCTTGAATGTATATGGAGAAGGATCTTGAAGTCGATACGGTATTTGATGGGGAGCCAGTGGAGTTGGTGTAAAACATGTGACTGATGACAAGGGGTTCTGGTGACGATACGGGCAGCAGTGTTCTGGACTATAGTTGGAGTTTATGGAGGAGTTTTTGTGGGGGAGACCAAAGAGAAGGGAATTATTACAGTAGTCCAGGTCGGGAGGTGACAAGAGAGTGAACCAGGATCGCGGCACTGTGGGGAGTTAGGGAGGGGCGGAGGAAGCGGTTGATGTTTCTGAGGTGGAAGTACAGGCGGATCGGATGGTGGTGTTGATGTGGGCGTGGAATGAAAGGGTATACTGTCGAGGACGACACCCAGACTCTTAACCTGAGGGGAGGGGGGAAACCGAGGAGTTGTCAATGGT